>NW_023606909.1:0-24051 GCF_013339745.2 Dermacentor silvarum | reverse complement strand
TGCGGGCCCAAGAAGCGAGATCCTCGAAGTTATGGATAAAAAACGTTGCTCCAGAAGAGAGGCTGCAAATATTGGTAAATGAAAGAACATTTGGCTATGCAGGAGTTACAGCTAAAAAAAAATGCGATACTTGACTCATCTCACTGCAACCATAGAAAATGCTGTTCAAAAAACGTGGCTAAGGAAAGGATCAGTTGTTGGTGATCTTGGTGAAAGCATCGCACAGGCTATTTCCTCGCAAATGAATACCTTATGCAGCTACTGGTCTATGCTCAGTAGCAAATCAACTATATAATTCGGGGGCAGCAATCTGTCGATGGAAAGAGGGAGACAACTGTCTCGGAGATGGCACAACGTGCAATAGTCCCCTCCCACTCATTCTGCTTCCGCCAACCATACCATTCAGAATTGTGAAATGAAAGACGGAGAACATAATGCTCGTGCTCAAAAAAGAGCTATGTCAACATTAGTGAGGATTCTTCCTCACTTCCCATTCGAAGTCCAAAGAAATGTCAGTCGAAGTTTACATTGGAGGATAGGCATCAAGAAGTCCCCTTCGACAGCAGCACTTCTTCATCATAGGATTGTTAAAGGTTCTTCAGTGGACTGCCGATCACTATTATCAGCTTCTGTAGATTTGTTTTCTATTACAAACCAACTTAATCCAGAGATATAATAGTATTACAGGAAACTTGTTGACAAGGAGAAAAATTTCATTTAAAAATTTTACAGATCTTTTCGGCTAGACCGCCCTACAAGAGGTGGTGGACTAATTATATTTTATTTCTACTAAAATATGTCCATAAAGCCAAAATTTTCTTCGAATTGATGGATTCTGAGTGCAAAATTCTGGCTATAGAAACTGACTCACCTGATGTTTCCTCTTTACATTGTCAATACTATTTTCCTTCCGGTGTGCGGGACCACTCGCTCTCTTGACAGTGTTCTAGCTAGCTGTGGGCGGGATGTTTTACTTACTGGGGTTTTCAATTCACATCATGTTTCATGGGTTTTAAGGACAGATTCATGCGGTAAACGCTTGTGGCATGGGTCATTAGATAATAACCTTTCTTGTGTAAATCTGGGGCAACTACATTCGTGCGTGGCCCAAATAGTCTGCAGTTGATCTCACATTCTCTAGCCGTAGTCTCTCTGTGTCTTCCTGGTCGACAGTTGATTGCGCCTCTAATACTGATCACATTCCGCTGGTCTTTGAAATAGTCCGCTATACTACAACAATGGATGAACAAGTTCGAACGTTTGTAAACTACAATACCTTTAAGCCAGTCATGCGATCTGTGATTTCGTCATTTTCTGAGGCGTCAATGAGGAAAAGACAAGATTATTGATTCAGCCCTTGAAAAACCTGCAAGCGTTGGAATTCAGAATTCGATCTAAAATGGTTACTCCTACAACCCTGTGGAATAACGACTGTTCTCGTGATTATAAAAGAAGGACAGCAGCTTGGAAGAATTGTTATGCAACCAGTCTCCAAAATTGGAGTGATTATAAGTTCTACAGAACTATATTTAAACATACAGTTTCTAAAGCAAAATACGACTATGATTGCAAACATTCGAATATCTATCTAATAAAAACAAGCGAGCGCTGTTCTCTTTTCTTCGTGGCAGAAATATTCTTCCGCGTCCGAGTAACATTGACTCTATAGTTTTCACTAGTGAAGAAATGACGCAATTGTAGAAGAAATTGCAAGGGTTTAGAAATCTATGAACGTCCGTGTTATCGTCAGCTTCCAATTACGCATACAGCACGATGATTTTACGGAGATCACAATGTTAGAACTGGCCACAGCAGTGGAAAGTATGCACATGGGGCCCCTGGTGTTGACGGAATAACCTAAAAAATATAAAAAATTTATTCAAGGAGTCCCCAGATGATCTTTTAGATATAGTGAATTATTCTATCCAATTTTCGTGGGTACCTACCAGTTGGAAACTCGCTAAAATTATTCCGATTCTTAAAATAATGGTGACGGATACACACGCTTGATAATATTCGACCAATTGCTCTAACCTCCAATTAGTGAAATTAATAGAAAGAATTCCAAATTTTCGTCTTATAAAATTAGTAGAGGACAAAGTAGTGCTCAGCCCTTTCCAATTGGCTTTAGATCGGGCTGTTCTATCTGGCACGCTCATGTAGACCTGGAAAGCCGTATAAAACTAGCACGTCGCCAGAGACAAATTGCAGCTCTAGTAATTTTAGATATATCAAAAGCTTACGATAGTGTAGAACACGAAGTTTTATTGAACCGATTATTAACCTTGATTTCCCCAAATACATAACAAAATGGTTTAGCGAGTTTCTGACTGACCGAAAATTTTATTGTTAATTGAAAGGATATTCTTCAAATAGTCGTCGACAATCGCGTGGAGTTCCACAAAAGCTGTCCACGTTCCCTTTATTATTTAATATATTACTAAGCTCTATTCCTTGTCATAATGAATTACACATATGTCTACGCAGATGACATGTGCTTTTTTTTGCATCTGACATTGACATCCATTCCTTATATAATCGTTTGCAAACATACCTGTGCGACATAGAAACTGGTTACTGAATATTCGTCTCTCCCTAAATGTCAGTAAATGCGCAATAAAGTTTTTCCTTTAATAAATCCAATACATATAACTTAACTTACCGCCTACAGAACATACTCAGGTGGACTCGGTAAAATACCTGGGCATAATATACGATGACCGGGTAAATGGCGCACGCACTTGAATACATAAATAAAAATGAGTGCGAGCATTGGAATGCTAAGAAGACTTTGCAACAGTCGATCAGGAATGCGGAGAAACTCTCTTGTGATGATTTAGAAAATGTACATACAGCCAATTTTGGAATTCGTATGTGTTCTATATTCAGGTGCGCCGGCATACAAATACATTCCCTTGTTCTTCTGGAACGGGAAGCTTTACGCCTGTGCCTTGGATTGCCAAAGTTCGTTGCCAACAATGTATTATACCTAGAAACACATTTACCTTCTCTTTTATTCAGATTCGGTTATTAACGGTCAAACATTCTTAAAAATGTATGAATTCCCCATAAAATTACAAATAATTTTCATTTCCCAGCCTGCAATATTTTTTCAATCTTCCTGGCCCGGTTCCACACACCTCAGGTCGTTTTCGTGCAGGCACTGGTTGGTCTCCTTAGATGCACGATTATGTGAGATCCCTCCAATTTGCAGTGAGAGAGAGAAATCCAAAATTTTCGACGAATATATCCAAACAACGCAAAATTACTTTCTTACAGTATATTAAATGGGCTATTAGAAAATCACTTATTGAAGTAAAAATAAAGCCGTCATAGCGACAGATGCCTCGCAATCAGAAGAAAAACCTGGAATTGGAATTTTCTCTTCCGCTTCGAGTGGTCGTTCTCCTTAGACTTACGAGACTATATACCAGTATTTCTAGCTGAGTTTCTTGCGGTTACATTGGCTCTACGAAAAGTGCACTCATCAATCTCGGAGTTGTAATCGTAACAGATCTTTGTCATTATGTTCAGCTCTCACTGCAATAGTGGCTCACAAGTTTTCGCGTACATTCCAATGTCTTATTCCTTCTAACTTAAAGCTAATTGATTGGATGGGTGCCTGGTCACAAAGGATTAGTTTATTAATGAATAGCTGACAGCTTAGCGAGAGCTGCCTTAGTGGTCCAATCCTTCCGATTCTTACGTATCAGCTTACATAACCGCGGCTAGGTTCAGGAGACGGGCAGTCATGCAAGACCTGGAACCTGCATTAACAAATCTAATGATATCGAAACCTCCTATTCCTTGGAACAGAAAATTCTGCCATAATAATAATAAAAACAATTGAATCCCCGCAGGGGCGTCTGCGCAAGCAGGCGTTTGGTGAGTTGCGCCACCACGTACCTGAGCACACGGGGGTTGGACCCTCCCACGCGTAGCCGTGCGTGGCTTAGCCGTGTCTGGGGAAAGGGGGATCCTGGAGGTTGAGCTAATGTCGGGTGTTTGGACCTTTTAAGGCCCCCCGGCTGAGGAAACACACCTCTTTGGCCTCCGCTTCACGTAGACGGCACCCCCGGACTGACCCACCCGGGGGAAATCGGCGGTCGCCTTTTCCTGTCCCCCTCTCCGATCTTTTTCTTCTCTATTTTTCTGTCCTCGCTGTCCTGTCACCTCTTCTCTTCTGTTATTTCCACACTTTTCATAGGCGGCTTGGGTTAACCTTGTGTAGGTGCCCTCTGTTGGGTTTTTTATATAAGGTTATAGCGGCCATGTACGGCTGGCGCCTGCAGCCTTACACGTTAAGTGCTGCAGCGTCCCCTTGTTGGACTCCGTGGTGGGTGGCTGCCATTGCTGCCGAACAACACTGAACTGTTATGGGAACGCCCGCTTTTCCTCGACTTCTTGATCGTCTCCCTCACAAGAGGCGACGCACCGATGAGATATTGAACATGTTCACGCGACCTAAAGACATTTCCCCACGATTTCAAGTAGTGTATAGTGAAAGAACAGAAAAACTAGCAAGAACCATATCCCCATTTGTAGTTGCAAAGAGCTTGACCAACACGCTAGGCCCTGGCTACAAGGTCACCAAAATGCCAAGCGGGGACCTTCTTCTTGAACTACGTGACAAAGAAGAATAGACTCGGCAAACTTGTTACTTTTGGTGATGTCCCAGTTACCGTTTCACCGCATCGGTCCATGAACACAGTACGGGGGGTAGTATCAGAAGCATACCTCATCGACCTATCTGAAACCGAACTATTGGAAGGATGGAAGGAGCAAAACGTCATGAATGTGCAGCGCATTGTTATGAGACGGGACAACAAACAAATCCCCACGAAACATCTGATACTTACCTTTGAACTGAGCGAATTGCCACAAACCATTGAGACACGCTACACAAAGATAGCTGTAAGACCTTACATACCAAACCCTAGGCGTTGCTACCAATGTCAAAGATTCGGCCATGGCTCGCAGAGCTGCCGTGGTCGACTCACCTGTGCTAAGTGTGGAGTACAAGGTCATGCCTCAGACAATTGCGAGGCCACACCTCACTGGGTTAATTGCGATGGTGAGCATCCAGCGTACTCCCGGTCTTGTCCAAGTTGGAAAAAAGAGAAGGAAATTATAACACTGAAAGTCCGTGAAAACATATCGTTCAGGGAAGCATGCAAAAGGTGCTCACCATTCCACACGACTACTTACGCTGATGCGGCGCGTCAAGGGGCAGCGTCGCAGCGGCTACTGCCACCTGCACAGCCCGCACGCAGTGAGCTGTCGCTTGTGGCCCCTGCCCCCAGGGTGGAAGGTGCTAAGCCTACTCCACCCAACCAGCAAACAGGCCCGGTTACCCTAGGGTTGCCGGCACAACAACAGTCCTCGGTGGCAGCCTGCGCTATGCGTAGCGAGCCTGCAGGCCCGCCAGCAGCTCCCACGGTGGGTGCAGTCAAGGCTGCCTCATCCTCACCGGCCCTTGCTGGCGATAGCAACAGCCGGCGCAGCTCAGGCCCAAAGGCAGCCCCATCGACCTCAGGGCTGGTGGGCGCGAATGCCTCGTCCTTCGCGGGGAGACTTTCCCGCGAAACTTCTCGCTCGCAAGAGCACGTGTCCGCCGCTTCACAAGAAGCAATGGACACCACACCCATCCCGACGGCGCACCAAGCGCCTAAGGAGCGGCGAGGTTCTCTCGACCGCTTCAGAAAGGACAAATCCCGCGTTACAGGGCCTGGAAAGGGCTCTGTAATCTAAGGCAACACTTCCTTTTTTATATTACACTCAGCACCTATTTAATTTCAGTATGTATACACAAATCATACAATGGAACATCAGAGGCCTTCTTAAGAACCTCGATGATGTGCAAGAACTTCTCCACGAACACAATCCAAAAGTGCTGTGTGTACAGGAAACTCATTTAAAATCGACACATACAAACTTTCTCCGACAGTATGTTACGTTTCGTAAAGATCGTGATGATGCTCTCGCATCATCAGGCGGTGTTGCCATTCTAATTCACAAAAGCATAGCATGTCAATGTTTGCAGCTACAGACGCCCCTCAAAGCAGTGGCAGTTCGACTTGTTCTTCTAAACAGACTCATCACCATTTGCTCGCTTTACATAGCCCCACATTACCAACTAAACAAACATGAATTTCAGTCATTTATAGACGAATTGCCAGAACCTTATCTTGTTCTTGGCGATTTTAATGCGCACAGCGGTCTGTGGGGCGACTCTCGCATTGATGCACGAGGCCGTCTAATTGAGCACTTTCTTTTCTCATCCGGTGCCTGTCTGTTAAATAAAAAAGAAGCTACATATTATTGTCTCGCAAACAATACCTTTTCCTCCATAGATCTCAGCATAGCTTCTCCATCCATACTACCTGAACTTGAATGGGAAGTTATAAAAAACCCTTATGGGAGCGACCATTTACCAATACTGCTGAGAGCACAAAGACAATACGTATCTCCACCACATGCCCCCCGGTGGAAGGTCGAGGCAGCGAACTGGGAAAAATTCCAAACACTTGCCAGTACGATCTCGTGGGCTGACATGTCTTTGCTCGGAATTGACGGTGCCGTCGAGTATTTTACTAAGTTCCTAATTGATGCAGCATCTAAGTGCATTCCCCAAACAACTGGACTTCCTAGCAAACCCCGTGTTCCGTGGTGGAATGAACAATGCCGGAATGCGCGTAGTCAGCAGAACAAAGCATGGAGGCAGCTTCGCGATTCTCCTACAGCTGAAAACCTTGTCAATTTCAAGAAAATTAAGTCCCAAGGTAGGAGAACGCACAGACAAGCCAGGAGAGACAGCTGGCAAAAATTTTTATCAAGTATCAATTCATACACGGATGAGGCCAAGGTTTGGAACAGGGTCAATAGAATAAGAGGACGACAAACACATCCACCTCCCCTGGTACACACGCAGCGAGACAACCTGGAGGACCAAGCGAACCATCTGGGTGCACATTTTCAACATGCGTCCAGTTCGTCGCACTATTCTCCAGCGTTTAAAAGATACAAATCAGCAATAGAAAAAGAAAAACTAGACCGAAAGAGCATCGGGAACGAGCCATACAACTTGCCTTTCTCTCTAGCAGAACTGCATCACTCGCCTGCTGCAACCAATCTGCCCCAGGCTCTGACCGCATACTATATGAAATGTTGAAGAACCTGCCCTCTGAAACGAAGAAAACCCTTCTCTGTCTGTATAACTCCATATGGACCTCCGGCGAGATCCCCTCTGCCTGGAAAGAGGCCATAGTGATCCCTATCCTGAAGCAAGGCAAGGAGCCATCGTCCGTATCGAGTTATCGGCCCATAGCTCTAACAAGCTGCATCTGCAAAGTATTCGAGAAGATGATAAACCGCCGTCTGATACATTTCCTAGAATCAAATAAGCTGTTTGACCCATAGCAATGTGGGTTTCGCGATGGCCGATCCACCACTGACCATCTGATACGCATAGAGGCTCAAATTCGAGAGGCTTTTGTCCACAAGCAATTCTTCCTTTCTGTTTTCCTCGATATGGAAAAAGCATACGACACCACGTGGCAGTTCGGAATACTGAGAGACCTCTCCCACTTTGGTATACGTGTTAATATGTTAAATGTGATTGAAAGTTATCTGCTGAATCGCACATTCCGTGTTCGAGTTGGCAATGCATTATCACGACCTTTCGTGTAGGAAACCGGAGTGCCACAGGGTGGGGTGCTCAGTTGCACTCTCTTCATTGTAAAAATGAATTCCTTGCGTCTATGCATCCCACGCAACATGTTTTATTCAACGTACGTCGATGATGTACAGATTGGATTTAAATCGTGCAACCTTGCAATCTGTGAGCGGCAAGTTCAGCTTGGTCTGAACAAGGTGGCTAAATGGGCAGATGAGAATGGGTTCTGCATAAATCCGCAAAAGAGCACCTGCGTCCTTTTTTCTAGAAAGAGAGGACTGCACCCCGAGCCCGACATTGACCTGCAAGGACAGCATCTACCTGTAAAAACGGAACATAAATTCTTAGGCATAATTCTTGACACAAAGCTAACATTCATACCACACCTAAAACATCTAAAAAACAAGTGCATGAAAACAATGAATATTTTAAAAGTATTGTCACGCACTACATGGGGTAATGACAAGAAGTGTCTGTTAAATTTGTATAAAAGCCTCATACGAACACGCTTAGATTACGGGGCCATAATTTATCAGTCAGCCACCCCAACCGCGTTGAAGATGCTGGACCCCGTCCACCATCTAGGTATTCGCCTCTCTACAGGTGCCTTTAGGACAAGCCCTGTAGAAAGCCTTTACGTTGAATCCAATGAGTGGTCCCTCCACTTCCAGAGGACCTACACAGCTTTCATGTATTTTCTTAGAGTGAATGCAAACAGTGAACATCCCTCATATTCCACCGTAAATGATTTGTCCAGCTCCCACCTGTTTCATAGCCGACCTGCAGTAAGACAGCCCTTCTCGTTGCGTGTGAGAAGTTTGGCTGAGGAAATGGATGTCCCAGTCCTTGAACATCGTCTAATGACACCCACTCTGCAGGTCTCACCGTGGCAGTGGCAGATTGTAGACTGTGATTTGTCCTTTTTACATGTTACGAAGCACGCCCCGGTTACACACATTCGAATGCACTTCCTTGAACTGCAGCATAAATACTCCTGTCCGGAATTTTACACCAATGCATCAAAGTCTCATGCTGGCGTCTCTTATGCAGCGGTTGGCCCATCATTTTCAGTTGCCGACGCCCTGCACCCACAAATGAGCAGTTTACAGCAGAGGCTTATGCAATACTGTCGGCTCTTAAACACATCAAGGACTCGAAAATACCAAAAGCAATCATCTACACAGACTCGCTGAGCGTAGTCATAGCTTTAAAATCTCTTAAAAGGCACAAAAATCCAGTAATAGTATTGCTTTATTCATTCATATGTAGTATTTATGCGTCTGGGCAGCATGTTGTGGTGTGCTGGGTGCCAGGGCACCGAGACATCGAGGGCAATGTACTGGCAGACCAGCTTGCCACATCCATCGAGGCAAAAGCTGGCAACACATCTATGCCCGTCCCTGTACCCGATATGAAGTCATATCTACGTAAGAAACTTCGAGTCCACTGGCAAAGTTTGTGGGACGGCCAGACTCATAACAAGCTACATTTAATTAAGCCCCATTTAGGAAACTGGCCATCGACCACGAAATCTAGAAGAAATGATGTCCTATTCTGTAGGCTCAGAATAGGACACACTTACAGCACGCATAATTACCTGTTGTCTGGAGGCGAACCCCCAACCTGTACTAGATGTGGGGAAGCACTTGCTGTACTTCACATCCTAGTACAGTGTCCACTAATAGAACCTGAAAGAAAAAAAGCACTTTCTTCAAGCCTATAAAGAGAATATACCCCTTCACCCAGCGATGTTTTTACATAATGACCCGATATTTCCGCACGATTCAGTTTTAGCCTTTTTAATCGACCTCGACATTTTGCAAGTTTTTCACCCGAGAGATTCGTAGTGGCATCCTCTTTCAGAGGACGCTGCTTCGACAGCATATTCGAAATGTACTCTCCTCCAGGCCATTGCTTCTAAGGGTCCCTGTGAGGCAGTAGTGCCTTGTATCTCTTACAACTTTTTTATACTATATTATATTCATTGCGCCCCTATCACGTCATTGTCATGATCTTAGTATTTTTGTCTTTTACGCACCTTTAGTGCGCAGGATTTTAGGCCCCTTTACAGCCACCCTACACCTATCCACTGTAATTGATCATACCATTGCTCATTCAGTAAGTACACCACGTCTTGGCGCTCTTTGGCCATAGCTGGCCCTTGCGCCACAAAACAACATATATCATCATCATCATCATCATCAACTTTGGGGATATATATATATATATATATATATATATAGAAAGAGAAGAAAGGGAATTGAGGGTGTCCCGATTATGATTATACATACCATAAGAAGCCTACAAACACTGACACCAAGGACAACATATGGGAAATTGCATGTCCTTACTAATTGAATTAAAGTAATGATAAATTAATAGAAATGAAACTGGATGAAAAAACAACTGTTCGCAGGTGGGGAACGATCCCACGTCTACGCATTACGTGTGCGATGCTCTTACCATTGAGCTACCGCGGAGCCGTTTTTCCCATCCACTTTCTGGGGTAATTATGTTTTACGACTAGAACTAACCCTGGGAGGGTTGGCCAGCGCCACCACTCACAAACCATGGCGGCGGATATGGAACATCATTTCTGCCGCAGGCGTCACGAGCACGTCATCTTTTTGGGTGATGGCAACTGGTCAATAAACCCACATATGCTACCTGAAGGCGTCAATGTTGCCGGATTTGAGCCCTCGTTATGTAATGAACGAGCAGAAAGGGAACCGAGGGGCCCGATTATTATTAATCATATCATAAGAAGCCAACAAACAATGACGCCAAGGACAACAGGGGAACTTACTTGTACTTACTAATTGAATTAAAGAAATTATAAATGAATAGAAATGAAAATGGATGAAAAACAGCTGTCCGCAGGTGGGGAACGATCCCATCTCTTTGCATTACGCGTGCGATGCTCTTTCCATTGAGCTGCCGCGGAGCCGTTTTTCCCGTCTACTTTATGAGGTAAATACGTTTTACAACTAGAACTTACCCTGGGAGTGTTAGCCAGTGCCACCACTTGCAAACCATGGCAGACAATTGTTTTTTCATCCATTTTCACTTCTATTAATTTATAATTTTTAATTCAATTAGTAAGTACAAGTAATTTCGCCTATGTTGTCCTTGGTGTCATTGTGTGTTGGTTTATTATGATATAATTAATAATAATCGGGCCTCTCTGTTCCTTTTCTTCTCGTTAATTGCATAACAAGGGCTCAAATCCGGCAACATTGATGCGTTCAGGTAGCATATTTGGTATTATTGACCACTTGCCATCACCCAAAAAGATCGCATGCTCGTGACGCCTGCGGCAGAAATGACGTTCCACATCCGCCGCCATGGTTTGTAAGTGGTGGCGCTGGCTAACACTCCCAAGGTTAGTTCTAGTTGTAAAACATAATTACCCCAGAAAGTGGATGGGAAAACAGCACCGCGGTAGCTCAATGGTACGAGCATCGCACGCGTAATGCGAAGACGTGGGACCGTTCCCCACCTGCGGACATTTCTTTTTCATTTATCATTTCTGTAATTAAATTAGTAAATACAAGTAATTTCTCTATGTTGTACTTGGTGTCATTGTTTGTTGACTTCGTACGATATATATATATATATATATATATATATATATATATATATATATATATATATATATATATATAACGTTACGAGACTGCGAGCAATGCGACAAAGATGACGTTGACCATTTCGGTGAAGAAGACGACGATTGAAGAGATTGTCTTTCGGCCATCTTGGCAGTGATACAACTTCCTGTATATATTTTGTAAGTATATTTCACTTACACCGTTTTCCGTGACATTTTGGTGGAGGTGCTGGGTACTACTCAAGACGGAACTCCGCAGCGGACGTGTCCTGGCAAGTTCCACCATGTCAACAGGTGGGGATATTGCGTCAACCGCAACACCGGCACCCCAGCCAGTGATCTTCATCCAACCCCGCGACCCAGGATCTTTTTGCGGCACCGAAAACGTCGACGTTGACGACTGGATTAGGAATTACGAGCACTTTGCAACCAACAATCGGTGGGACCCGACAGTGACACTCGCTAATGTCGGTTTCTACCTCAGTGGGACAGCACGTGTCTGGTTTGACACTCACGAAACGCAGCTGACCAGCTGGGATCTGTGTAAGCAGAAGCTTCGTGACCTATTTGGCAAACCAATTGGCCGCCAGAGAGCCGCTTCGAAAGATCTCTCCTGTCGCGCCCAATCTCCCACGGAGTCGTACGTGTCGTACATCCTTGACGTTATCGCCCTTTTCCGCCGAGTCCGCCAAGGCGGACAGAGTAAGTCACGTCCTGAAAGCATTCCTGATGATGCTTTTAACTTGCTGGTCTTTAAGGACTGTTCGACTGTTGAAGACATCAAGGAATGCCGGCGTTTTGAAGCACTTAATAGTCGCCGCATCGCCCAACAATTCATGCGGCTTCCTGCGCGGACGTTCAGCCGCCCAATCAGCAACCGACTACCGATAGCCTTGTCCGCATCGTGGTGAAATTGAGGCGGCGTCGCCACCTTCCTATTTCGCACGCCCTTCCGACGATTCCCGACCGACAGTTTCTTTAATCCAAGCCGTCATGAGGGAAGAGCTGGCTAACGCAGGGCTCCAGCCTGCTGCATCCCTGCCTCACCCTCGGGTCAGTTCTGTTCTTCCGCCTTACAGAAATACAGCAACCTTGCGCCGCTATCGTGAACCGGGCAAGTGGAGAACCCAGGACAATAAGCCCATATGTTCTCATTGCCACGGCGTTGGGCATATTTCCCGTCACTGCCGGTATCGCCAGCCTTCCTCCCCTCGCTCATTTTTTGACACTCGCCGCGACGACAATCGACCCCTGCAGTTTCCCGCTCGTAACAACTCACCGCTCCGAGACGCTCCTGTGCCAACCCGCCGCTCCAGCCGTTCACCTTCTCCGCACGATCGTCGTTCCCGGTCCCCTCTGCCCCGCCGCTATTCATCGCCGCCCCCCTCTGGCCGCTCTTCCCAGGAAAACTGAGCAATGCAGCTCACGGAGGTGACGCTGCATTGGACCCACGACCTGCAAAGCCTCTTTTAACCTTGCCCACGCACGAGAACCAACTTGCCGTAGAAGTGGATGGCCTACCCGCTACTGCCCTTATCGACACCGCTGCACATATTTGTATCATGAGTGCTCATCTCCATGAACGCTTACACAAAGTGCTAACACCTCCAGAGTCCCGCGTTGTGCGTGTCGCTGACGGTGGAACTCCAGCCGTGCTTGGAATGTGCACCGCACGCGTGAGCGTCGCTGGCCGCCATACGTCCGTGTTGTTTCGTGTTCTTCGCCACTGCCCTCATGACGTAATCCTCGGACTTCATTTCTTGACTGACCACTCCGCTGTAATTGAGTGCTCGGCCGGTGTCGTTGAACTTGACTTCCCTGCTTCACTAGATGCTCCTGATGTAGTCCAGAGCCAGCTCTCTTGTGCCGACTTTGTTCGTTTGCCACCCCAAACACAATATATATATATATATATATATATATATATATATATATATATATATATACATATATATATATGCATATATATATCATCATCATCAGCCTATAGTTACATCCACTGCAGGATGAAGGCCTCTCCCTGCGATATCCAATTACCCCTGTCTTGCGCTAGCTGATTCCAACTTGCGCCGGCATCTAACTTCAACACCCCACCTAGTTTTCTAGTGCTTCCCTTCTCTTGGTGTCCATTCTGTAACTCTCAAGGTCAACCGATTATCCCTCCTACACATTACATGGCCTGCCAAGTTCCATTTTTCCCTCTTAATGTGAACTAGAATACCGGCTATCCCCGTTTGCTTTCTGATCCACACCGCTCTCTTCCTGCCTCTTAACGTTAGGCCTAACATTCGTCGTTCTATAGGTCTTCGTGCGTTTCTTAACTTGTTCTCGAGCTTCTTTGTTAACCTCCGAGTTTCTGCCCCATGTGTTAGCACCGGCAGAATGCAATGAATGTAGAGTATTCTTTTCAACGACATTGGTAATTAAGCTCCCAGCCAGGATTTGGTAATACCTTCCGTATGCACTTCAGCCTAATTTTATTCTTCTGTAAATTTCTTTATCAAGATCAGGGTCCCCTGTGAGTAATTGACTTAAATAAACGTACTCCTTTGCCAACTATAGAGGCTGACCGGCGATTATGAATTCTCGTTTTCTTATCAGGCTGTTGAACATTATCTTTGTCTTCTGCATATTCATCTTCAACCCAATTCTACACTTTCTCGATTAAGGACCACAATCATTTGCTGTAATTTGTCTCCATTGTTGCTTCAAAGGACAATGTCATCTGCAAACCGAAGGTTGCGGAGATATTCGCCGTTGATCTGCATTCCTAATCCTTCCTAGTCTAAGACCTTGAATACTTCTAAGCATGCAGTGAATAGCATTGCAGCGATTGCGTCTCCTTGCCTGACTCCTTTCTTGATAGGTAGCTTTCCGCTTTTTTTGTGGAGAACCAAGGTAGCTGTGGAATCCTTGCAAATATTCTCCAAGATATTCACGTATGCCTCCTGTGCTCCTTGATTACACAATGCCTCTATGACTGCTGGTATCTCTACTGAATACAGCTTGACTCTTCCCTTACATTTCGCTGTCACTTCCAATATCTCAAGCAGAAGACTGCGTTTGGTATCCGCGCATTAATCAAAGCTCGTCCTTTTTTTCTCTCGTGAGGCTCTGCTAGCATTGTATTTTGCTTTCATTCATAGTCACATTGATTGCGGTATTGTTTCATGGGGCAACACGTATGCTTGTCACTTATCATCAATTGAACACGTCCCAAATCAGTCCATACGCATTATCACTTCTAGTACAATGCAATCCAATGCTTCTGCGTTACTTCACTTGTACAGTATCTTGCCTGTTAATAATTTTTTCCAGTTTAACATAGTTGCCTTACTCCCCAAGTTGCTTCATAATAGCCTAATTGAAATTGCCCTATTGCAGAATAAAAATGTAACCCGATTCGCGGCTAATAACAATTGCTTGTTACCCATGGTTCATACCAATTACGACAAAAAACATCTGCATTCGCAGCAGTTTCTCTTTGAAATGAACTACCATCAACTATTTATCCCCCCCCCCCCCCCCCCATGCTCTTCTTTTAAATTTTTAAAAAGGTTACTTAAGTGCCATTTCCTGCGATAACTGTACTACGGTCCTGGTGGTGTATCTTAATCTTCTCCCTCACATGTCATTTCTTAGGTTCCATCCATGTTGTTTTCGTCCAAGCTTGTTCTCGGGTTTCTTTCTTACCATGTTCTTTCGTGTTTGCTTGATTCAATTGAATTGTCTAATAATGTATTTTATCTGTATTATGTATTATTATATAATGTATTATGTAGAAAGTTACCTATCAAGAAAGGGGTCAGGCAAGGAGACACAATCTAGAGCACTGCACGGGCTCGGGCTTACCCGAAAGCCCGGGCCCGGCCCGGCCCGTGGGCCGGGCCGGGCCGGGTAGAGAAGTTTTTTCACGGGCTCGGGCACGGCGTGTGCTTTTTGACCCGGGCCCGGGCCGGGCTCGGGTTTTTTGACGCGGGCCCGGGCCGGGCTCGGCCTTTCAGCGAGTTGTTCTCGGGCTTCTCAACTCTGAAAAACATGAATTTTTGGTCTCGGGCCAGGTTCGGGCCGGGTTCGAGTCGGGCTCGGGCCGGGCTCGGGCTTAAGGTAAAGGGGTGGTGGGCCGGGCCGGGCGGGTAACGTATATTATTTCCGCGCCCGGGCCGGGCCCAGGTCTCGCCATAAAAGTTTTGATCGGGCTCGGGTGGGCCGCCCAATGTAAAAACGGGCCCGGGCCGGGCCCGGGCCGCAAAAATCGGCCCGTGCAGTGCTCTAACACAATCTCTCCAATGCTATTCACTGCATGCTTATAGGAGAAGTATTCAAGCTCTTAGACTGGGAAGGCTTAGGAGTGAGGATCAACGGCGAATATCTCAGCAACCTTCGGTTTGCAGATGAAATTGTCCTATTCAGCAACAATGGAGACGAATTACAACAAATGATTGAGGACCTTAATCGAGAAAGTGTAAGAATTGGGTTGAAGATGAATATGCAGAAGACAAAGATAATGTTCAATGGCCTGGCAAGGGAACAAGAATTCAGGATCGCCAGTCAGCCTCTAGACTCTGCAAAGGAGTACGTTTATCTAGGTCAATTACTCACAGGGGACCCTGACCACGAGAAAGAAATTTACAGAAGAATAAAATTGGGTTGGAGTGCATACGGCAGTCATTACCAAATCCTGACTGGGAGTTTACCACTGTCGTTGAAAAGAAAAGTGTGCAATCATTGCATTCTACCGGTGCTAACATATGGGGCTGAAACTTGGAGGTTAACAAAGAAGCTCGAGAACAAGTTAAGGACCGCACAAAGAGCGATGGAACGAAAAATCTTAGGACTAACGTTAAGAGACAGGAAGAGAGTGGTGTGGATCAGAGAACAAACGGGGATAGCCGATATTCTAGTTGACATTAAGCGGAAGAAATGGAGCTCGGCAGGCCATGTAATGCGTAGGATGGATAACCGGTGGACCATTAGGGTTACAGAATGGATACCAAGAGAAAGGAAGCGCAGTCGAGGTCGGCAGAAAACCAGATGGGATGATGAAGTTAGGAAATTTGCAGGCGCAAGTTGGACTACGCTAGCGCAAGACAGGGGTAATTGGAAATCGCAGGGAGAGGCCTTCGTCCTGCAGCGAACATAAAATATAGGCTGCTGCTGATGATGCTGATGCTGCCGTATTTTATCTGTCAATGTTGCTTGATAGTGGCGTTCATTTGCTTTGTATAGATACCACCATCAACGTTGTATTATTTACCAAGTGTCCCACTAAAGTTCTTTCACTTTGGGACCCTTGTCAGTATATTATTGATGTTGTAATAACCTTTTTTCAACTAATAAAATTTGAATCTGAAAAACGCCTTTTGAAAATCAATGAAAGCCATATAGAGAGGTCGATTGGACTCTGCATATTTCTCGATTACCTGTTTGACGACCATCATAGAAGATCCTTTCCTCAAGCCAGCTCTGCATATTTCTCGATATGCATATGCATGTACATTATATATATATATATATATATATATATATCGTGAGACGACGCCCGGGACGAAGGCAGAGCTCTTCTATTGTCACACAGTGCGAGGCGGCCCCGACAAAATGATGATGATTATGAGGATGGGTATATACACATGAAGACGATGATGAACTGCACAGTTAGCGCTCACACTAACTTCCCCCCCTCACGAAAGCGGCCGGTAAGGCAGCGAGTCAGAAACGGTCGGAACGCCGAAGATACGGCTTCAGGCGAGAGACGTGAACAACTTCAGTGCTGCGGCAACGGCGGTCAGTAACGGAGGTAACAGGAGCTACGCGATAGTTCACGGCTGATGTTCTTTCGTGCACGGTAGGTGTTCTTTCGTGCAAGAAATTTTTCACAGAGCCCTGGCCCTCGAACAGGTGCCCACAGGAATAGTTCGTCGCCTGGTCGGAACGAAATGACACGACGGGTCGCATCACAACGGACTTTCTTTCCTCTTGTCCTGAATGGTCGCGGTGTGGGCGCGCGCAATTTTGCGGCAGTGGGCGACGCGGGCGGCGAACTCCTCCGGTAGAGATGTGGATGGAACAGAAGGCGTAGAGAGAAAGGTGGTGTCCAAAACAAAAGACGCTACACGGCCGTACACGAGGAAAAAGGGGCTGTAGTTTGTTGTGCGTTGAACGGCAGTATTATCTGCAAACGTGACGAAAGGAAGTATAGTGTCCCAGTTTGTGTGGTCGGGTTTCACATACATGGAGATCATGTCGGACAGAGTTCCATGGAAACGCTCGGTAAGACCATTGGTCTGGGTATGGTATGCAGAGGTGGCCTTATGATAGGTGTTTGAGGCTTGCAGGACTTCAGCAAGAACATGGCAAAGAAATGTCTTTCCACGGTCCCTTAGAAGAACATGAGGCGCACCGGGGCGCAAGATAATGGCTTGCAGGACAAACCCGGCGACCTCAGAGGCCGCACCAGAAGGAAGACCTCCCGTCTCAGCGTAGCGAGTGAGATGGTCTACAGCGGTGACAATCTAGCGGTGACCCACAGGTGTAAGCGGAAGGGGTCCGTATAAGTCGATGCCCACGAATTCAAAGGGAACGGACGGGCACGGCAATGGTTGTAAAGGGCCAGCGGGAAGAGAGGTCGAACGTTTTCGATGTTGGTATGACGCACTTGAACTGACGTACTTGGCAACAATAGTAGACAGGCCAGGCCAGAAAAAGCGAGTCTTAATGCAGTCGTAGGTTTTATGAAATCCTAAGTGGCCAGCCGTTGCGTCGTCGTGAAAAGCTTGTTGGCCTGTACTGTTCTGTTCTCTCTGTTCTGCAAATTACAGGCATCTACGGAGCCTGGCCGAAGCGCTGAGGATACCAGAGCAAGCCACTGATTTCTAATGACGGCATCATCGAACTGGGAAAGGCCTGCTATCTGCTGCACTATCGTCATGTTCAATCGGGACACGTGTTAAGCCAGCACCGACAGAAGCGACGCCCGGCACTGCACGCTACCGAGTATAAGAAGAGCCATGGAGGCGATATCCTACCATTATTGGCAGCAGTAGCAGCGTGTCGACAAGTGCTAAACCGCTGTTCTGCAAATTGCAGGTTAGTTGGAACCAGTTTTCTGTAGGTTGCACTTAGTTGCCTCTTGTTCTTGTCGCCACTGCTGCTGCCATTGCTGTATTCTTGTTTTTCGTTTTTTTTGTGTGCGCGTTTTCGTTGCAAAAATGCCATTTTCAGAGGACGATGCATGTCCTGTTTGTAAAGATAGTTGGGAAAAAGGGCTGGTGGTGCGGAGAATGCTCCTTCATGTACTACTTCAGAAACTGCTCAGGGATCACAGAATCAACCTACAAATCAAAAGGCGAAGCATGGCGAAAGGGTTGGCATTGCCAAACATGTAAGACAGCAAAGCCGAGAGGTAGCCAAAGCAGCAAAACAAAAAAAGAACAAGATGCAGACATAGCAACTATGCTTCAAGGTATTCATGCAAAACTGGAAAGCCTCATGACACTAAAGGACACCGTAGAAAAAATTGAGCCCGCAGTGGAAGTGATGTCCGATAAATTCCTGTTTACACATGCGCAATAATGATAAGTTCTTGTACACATGCGCAATAATCACAAAGAAATATCGCAGCTAAAAAAACGAGTTGAATCAATTAAATCTCAAGACCGGGAAACTGAAAGAGGACAGATAACTCAAGATCTAAATGATTTTGAATGGCAAAGTAGAAAACTAAATCTCGAGTTCGATGGCATACCCGTCAGTTAAAACGAAGAATTATTGTCAAAGGTTAATGAAGTGGCAGCGGAGCTTCACATTCCAGAAATAACTAAATGCGACATTGTTGCTTTGCACAGGCTTCCAGCACCTAAAGATAAGCTACGAGGTATCATAGCACATTTTGCAAGACAGGATTTGAAGGCTTAGTTTTTAAGGAAGAAAGCAGAACTTAACCAGTCTAAAATGCGCTGCTACATTCAGGAAAACTTGACGAAACGAAACAGGGTGTTGCTTGAGGCAACCAGGCAATGGGCTAAAGTGCACGATTTCAAATACGCCTGGCATCGGAACGGCAGGGTTTTTGTCCACCAGAAAGATTGAACAACAGCACAACATGTAAGATGCAAGGAGGATCTAGCCAAGATTAGATAGATTTAAGTTCTTTTTCCCCTCTTTATGGCCTTAAACAAAGATTACATGACACCATCCGAGTTTAAAGATGTTTGTGGTCTGGAATGTGGGAATTCATTCAAGCTGTTTCATCTCAATGCCCAGTCAGCTAAGAACAAAACCACTCAGTTGGAAATGTTGTTCAGCAACCTTGATTTTGCTTTTGACGTCATCATGCTTACGGAGACGCGGTAAACAGAAGAAGCTAATGCAATATGTTTACCCTCTTATAACACCTATTTGTTGAATCGAACTACCTCTCGTGGAGGAGGCGTGTCAATGATGGTGAAGAAACATCTTGTCTGCGACCAAGTGCCGAATTTCTCTTGCGTGCATGAAGACTATGAAATCCTTTGTCTGGCAGTCGACAAAAACTAGTAGGTGTAGTATATCGGCCTCCAAACGGGAATGTGCAAAACGTTTTTGTATTTCAAGATTCTTTGTTGACTTTTGCAAATGAAAATAAGCTATCTGTGAACATCGGCAAAGATTTTAACATTATATGGTTCGAGATCTGCCCCCAAAACGGGAATTTGAACAACTAATTAAAGTGTATGGTTGTATGAATGTCATTATTAAGCCTGCTAGAATTACTGTCACATCTTCGCTGCTTGACATGTTTATAACCAACTTACATGCGTCTAATATGGAAGCCGGAATAATGTACACACATATAAGTAATCACTTCGGTATATATATATATATATATATATATATATATGCTTAGATAAACATATGCGTAAAGCAAAACCCACACAGCAATATTTTCAAGACTGTTCATTAACGAATATGGACATTTGCAAAAATTTCTTGTGTGGATTGGGGAGTTGTGCTGAACGAGACAGATGCTGAAAGTGCATTCAACATATTTTTGAGTCTCTTTCTAGATATATATATAAGAAATGTTTTCCCAAAAAGTATTTTCGAAGCCAAAGATACGTAAGCCATGCATTAAAAAAGAACTTCTCTGACAAAAATAACATTACAGACAAACTATATGCAAAATTCATGGCCACACGCGACCCAGATATATTAAAAACGCTTAAAGTGTTCCGCAATAAATTAACGAAGGAGATCAGAGCTGCAAGAAATGGTTACATTTGCAATTTCTTTCAGAGTTCTGCAGGAAAAACAAGCGAAATATGGAAAAAGCTAAATGCCGTTCTAAATCGCCACACAAACTTTAGCTTTGTTACAAAGATTGAGCGTAACAATGAAGAGATCACAGGCGCTCGTTTAGCGGACGAATTCAACAAATACTTTGTTGAGCTTAATACAGAACGTCCGACTGACGGGGCACTTGGTTACATCAGAACTAGAAACCAGGAATCCCTTTTTTTTAGTCCTGTAATAGAGCCTGAGGTTATGTCGGTATTCCGAGGACCAAATAACAGTAAAAGCAGCGACGCAGACGGTATAAAAATGGCACCTGTAAAATGTGTAATTGAACTAATTGCACCGTGCCTAACGCACATATTTAATCTGTGTTTTTACAGGGAGTGTTCCCAAAGCGATTGCAGGTTGCTAGGGTGACAGTGCTCTATAAAAAAGCGATAAGAATAACATTGGAAATTACAGACCCCTGTCCATACTTCCTATTTTCTCTAAAGATCAGTAAACATAAATTTACGCCAAATTATTGAATTTCTGGGACAAATACAGTATACTCTCCCGGTCACAATTTGGATTCCGTAAACACAGGTCGACGGAACAGGCTTTGCTGGAGCAGAAAGATTTTATTTTAAACGCCTTTGAAAAATAGAAGTAGGCCTGGGTGTTTTTGTAGACTTCACAAAAGCGTTTGATTTACTTAACCATTCGATCTTACTCAAAAAATTAGATACATATGGAATCCGTGGTGATGCACTACGACTATTAGCATCTTATTTAGAAAATCGACAGCAATATGTCTATCTCAATGGTTTTGCTTTAGACAAAAAAACAATAACATCAGGAGTACCTCAGGGAAGTATCACTGGATCACTTTTATTTAATATCTATTTGAATCACATTATATGTCTTAAGCTGAACATTAAACATATCATTTATGCCGATGACACAACTATGCTTCTCTCAGCTGCATGTCCGAATGATCTAATTTCTGAAGCAAATAGCTCACTATCGCGCTTGCATTAGTGGTCAAGTGCCAATGCATTAAAAATAAACACGGCCAAGACAAAAGCCATACTTTTCCGTCCGAGAAATAAGAGCGTTTTTATAAATACAGATCTTTTGTTAGGTGACTCAAAAATAGAAATACTCCCTGTATTCAAGACTCTTGGGGTTGTGTTCAATGAGAACTTAACGTGGGATGACCACGTGAACATGTTGTTTCTAATATTTCAAGTGTCGTAGGAGTTACGTACATTAATAAAGAGGTGCTGCGTGTGCAGGTCAAGGTTATTCTTTACAATACATTATTTATCTCTGATATTAGTTAGGCACATTTAGTTTGGGGAACTACGACTGTTACAAATTTACGTAAAATTCTTACAGTTCAGAAAACAATGTTGCGACATGTTCTCGGTGTTCCTCGAGATCACACATCTCTGGCTTTGTTTGAAAAGTTGAAAATTATGAAAATTACTCAGATGTGTCCATATCGCTTGTGTTTAACATATATAAACGATGTAAAAGAAAACATAAACTTTCTCTCCGCTTTAGCTTCTTTGTCAAAGAAAAACGCTTTATGATTCACGTAGTAGGGAAATTTGGAACGTAGAGACGTGTAGAACTACCTATGGACAACAAATGATGAAAACTGCCAGAATTATTGAATCTTTGTCACAGACAGGCAATGCAGCTAGAAAATACATCAAAATAGCATTTAAAACTGTTTTTTTCTTCCTTAGGAGTATTTCCCTGAAGATTGTCTATCGTTTGTGCAAATTGGGGTGCATAACAGACATTTCTGTTTGTCTTTCACGTGTTTGGTGAACTTTTTTAATGAAATTTAGTGATGAATGTTCGCGATAAATCCTTATGTATATGTTAGTGAGCCGTTGTTGTTTGTATGGGTGTTTACATATGTCTTCCAGCCATGATATGTATATATAAAGCAACTACTACAGTTGCATGTACACTCGTTTGGGAATGTGCATGTTCATATGCCACAAAGATGCTTGTAGAGATAGGTAATATTTTTTTTACAATCAAAAATGTGTTATCACTTCTTGTCGATAGCTGAACTGTCTGCCTTATGGAATGTTTTTTTTTCTTTGGGGGGCGGGAACTAGTCAAGCTGTCTGTTTCAGCTTTTTTTGCCTTACCCCCCCCCCATCACGTTGATGGAAAAAAATAAAGGTTATTATTATTATTATTATTATTATTATTATTATTATTATTATTATTATTATTATTATTATTATTATTATTATTAAATTTGCAGTTGAAGTGAGCGAGGGACGACTGGGGCCCATCGGTGACCGGTAGGGTGGTAAACTTGCCGCACTAATGAGCCACCATGAAGTTTAAACCGTGCCAGTTGTCGTCTTAAGCGGCTGTTGGGAGGACGGGATAAGCCAGTGAGCCGGTCGATAATTGTGTGGCAGTACGTATCTGCACGTTGGAGGGAGGCGAGGTCTTCTGAGGACAGAATGTCGACCGAGGTCACGAACCGTACCGGGGCCATGGTTGTGGTCGGTTGGCTGCGCGGTGCCGAACGGAGGGAAGGTGAGACAGGGGCATGTGGCGACAGCGGGCAACGAGATAAAGCGTCAGCATCTTGATGTTGCCTGCCAGACCTGTGACAGTGTAGTCGTATTCCTGCAAACGCAGAACCCAACGGCCGAGGCGTCCGGACAGATTCTTCTGGGAGGACAACCAACACAGAGCATGGTGGTCAGTCACAATTGTGAGTTTGCGGCCATATAAATAGGGGCGAAACTTTTGTATGGACCATACGATGGCGAGGCATTCTTGTTCGGTGATAGTATAGTTTCGCTCAGCAGGAGAAAGAGTACGACTCGCGTAGGTCACGACTTGCTCTTCAGATGCGTGGTTCCGCTGCAGCAGGACAGCGCCTATTCCATGCCCACTTGCTTCAGTGTGGAGGATAGTAGAGGCTGTGGGATCAAAGTGACGAAGCACTGGTCCAGATGTGAGGCATCGCTTGAGGCTCTGAAAGGCGGCTTCACATTCATCCGTCCAGGTAAAGGGTATGGTCGTGGTCAGGAGTTTATGAAGAGGAGCTGCGATAGTCGCGAAGCCACGGACAAAGCGGCGAAAGTACGACGCTAATCCGAGAAAGCTGCGAAGGTCTTTAGGTGTGGTTGGTGCTGGTAAATGCTGTACAGCAGCGACCTTGTCGGGATCTGGCTCAATGCCGTGCTTGCTGACTACGTGACCTAATACTTTGATGCTGCGGCTCGCAAATTGACACTTCTTAGTATTGAGCTGGAGACCAGCCTTGGCTAGACACGTGAGAACGTCGTCTAAACGTTCTAGGTGGTGGGAGAAACTGGACGAAAAGATGACAATGTCGTCCAAGTAACATAGGCGGGTTTTCCATTTGAGGCCGCGTGGTACGGTGTCGATCATTCGTTCAAATGTGGCTGGCGCATTGCACTGTCCAAAAGGCATTACGTTGAATTCGAAAAGGCCGTCAGGTGTT
>NW_023606908.1:0-20449 GCF_013339745.2 Dermacentor silvarum | reverse complement strand
CGGCTCACACCGGTGAGCTTTCAGTGACGCCATACCGCCCCCTCGGCGGCTGGCAGCAACACTGCTCCGCCATCCCAGAACACGGGTGCCATCGGGGGGCGTCCTCCGGCTGGGTGGCTTCCATGCCTTCGCCCTCGAGGCGAGGCCTTCTCGTCAACCCAACCGCTCGCAAGAGCGCGTGTCCAGCGCCTCGCAAGAGACTATGGACACAACAACCAGCCAGACGGCGCCACTACTGCCTAAGGAGCCGCGAGAGTCTCGCGATCGCTCCAAACAAGAAAAACACCGCATCACGGCGCCCGGAAAGGGCTCTGTGAAGTAACTCCTGTTTCTTTACACACAGCACAAAAACCTATTCAACATGGATACACAAATATTACAGTGGAATGTCCGAGGACTCCTCCCACAATCTCGATGACATCAAAGAACTCCTACATAATATAATCCAAAGGTGCTGTGTGTCCAAGAAACACACCTCAAACACACGCAAACAAATTTTCTCCGACAATACGCCATTTTCGTAAAGACCGCGATGACACAGTCGTGTCTTCCGGTGGTTGTGGCTATTGTAGTCGGACAGAGGTATTGCCTGCCGGGAACTAAAACTTCGTACGCCCCTAGAAGCAGTTGCTGTCCGAGGGGTGTTGTTTTGACAAGCTCGTCACTGTCAGCTCTATATACATCCCTCCCAATTATCAAACTACATAAACCGAATTCCAAAACCACATAAATGAACTTCCGGAGCCATACATAATTGTCGGAGATTTCAATGCACATAACACTTTGTGGGGAGACTCACGTTGCGATGCGAGAGGTCGCCTAATTGAAAATTTTCTGTTTTCTTTAGGCGCATCATTACTTAACAAGAAAGAGCCTACGTATTACAGCATTACACATACACATATTCATCCATTGACCTAGTATAGCATCGAGTACACTAATGCCCTACCTGGAGTGGTCCGTTCTCAAGAACCCCTTTGGGAGCGACCACTTCCCCATTATGCTAGGCATAACAGAACAAGATAGATGCTCGCCAGACGTTCCCCGTTGGAAGGTTGACTCGGCTAACTGGGAACTTTTCCGACAAATAACATATTTAGGCCGGGATGACATCGCCCTCTTTTAACATAGACGATGCTGTGGCGTATATAACAGGTTTTATCATTGACTCTGCTGAAAGGTGTATACAACAAACTAATGGACTGGCTAATAAACGTCGCCTGCCTTGGTGGAATGATGAATGCCAAAAGCACGTAAAAAACAAAACAAAGCCTGGGGATTGTTTCGCAACTCCCCAACAGCTGAAACCTGATAAATTTTAAACAAGCAAAGTCACAGGGCAGAAGAACGCGTCGACATGCAAAGAGAGAGAGTTGGGAAAGGTACATTTCCAGTATAAATTCATACACCGACGAAACAAGTCTGGAATAGGGTAAATAAACTAATAGGCCGGGAGTCACATCCTCTACCCTTAGTAAGTAGCCAAGGTGATAGCCTGGAAGACCAGGCGGATTGTCTAGGTGAACACTTTGAATATGTATCAAGTGAATCGCATTATACAGAAACTTTCCTGAAGTTCAAAGAACGCGAAGAGCGGCAGCCCCTTAACCGTAAAGGTTCTTCGAGTGAGGCTTACAATCGACCATTTAGCTTAGCCGAACTTAAAGCATCTCTCACTTGTTGCAACAACTCGGCACCAGGTGGCGATCGTATTATGTATGAAATGGTTAGATACCTACACCCTGAAACACTGAAACACTCTTATCTCTTTTTAATGCCATGTGGGCGGCTGGGTGTATCCCGTCCTCATGGAAAGAAGCCATAGTCATCCCTATACTTCAACAAGGCAAAGACCCGCCCTTAGCCAGCAGCTACAGGCCAATAGCTCTAACGAGCTGCCTGTGCAAGCTGTATGAAAAAATGATAAACCGGCGTTTTAATCAGTTTCCTAGAAAATAACAAAATACTAGACCCCTTCCAGTGTGGCTTCCGAGAAGGTAGGTCGACAATAGACCACCTTGTTCGCATCGAGGCAAACATCAGAGATGCATTTATTCATAAACAGTTTTTACTTTCAGTATTTATAGATTTAGAGAAAGCGTACGACACGACATGGCGCTTCGGAATTCTGCGAGATCTTTCTGCGATGGGGGTCCGCGGAAATATGTTAAACACAGTCGAAAGCTACTTGTCTAACCGCACGTTTCGCGTAAGAGTGGGCAATGTTTTATCTAGAACACTCACCCAGGAGGCTGGCGTGCCGCAAGGGGGTGTACTTAGTTGCACACTTTTCATTGTAAAAATGAACTCCCTGCATAGTGATTCCACGCAGTATGTTTTATTCTGTGTACGTCGATGATGTACAGATAAGTTCAATCATGTAACATCGCTATCTGTGAACGACAGGTGCAGCTTGGATTAAACAAATTGTCTAAATGGGCGGATGTAAATGGGTTCAAAATAACGCACAGAAAAGTACATGCCTACTCTTCTCAAACAGAAGAGGCGTGACACCGTTACCAAATCTCACGATCAATCGAGAGGAACTATCCATGAGCAGTGAACACAAATTCCTGGGCATAATTCTGGACTCTAAGCTTACCTTCATCCCCCATCTTAAATATCTGAAGACAAAGTGTCTGAAGACTATGAACCTTTTAAAAATTCTCTCGCACACAACATGGGGTAGTGATCGAAAATGCCTCCTAAACTTGTACAATAGTCTTGTCCGCTCGCGCCTTGATTACGGAGCTATAGTTTATAACTCCGCAACGCCAAGTGCATTAAAAATACTAGACCCCATTCACCATTTGGGTATCCGCCTCGCGACCGGTGCTTTCCGAACAAGGCCGATCCAGAGTCACTATGAAGAGTCGAACCAGTGGTCACTCCATCTGCAGCGTTCATATAGCAGTTTCGTATATTTTCTGACAGTACAAGCAAACAACGAACATCCTTCTTATTCCACCATAAACGATATGACCGCCGCTGCACTCTTCCATAACCGACCTGCAGCGAGGAAACCGTTCTCTTTACGTGTAAGGAATCTTAGTGAGCAAATGGGTGTTCCAGTGCTTGAACATCGTCCTATGGCTCCTGCTAAATTGTTACCGCCGTGGCAGTGGCAGATCATAGAGTGCGACACATCGTTCGTAGAAGTCACGAAAGACGCTCCAGAGGCACACATTAAAATGCATTTCCTAGAGCTTCAATCCAAGTACTAGTGTACAGAGTTTTACACAGACGTTTCTAGGTCACATGCCGGGGTTTATTATGCAGCCGTCGGCCCATCTTTCTCGGAATCCAGTGTACTCCACCCGGAAACAAGTATCTTTACGGCTGAGGCCTATGCACTATTGTCAACTGTGAAGCATATAACGAAAACAAAACTTCAAAAACAGTTATATTTACAGACTCTCTAAGCGTTGTGAAAGCCCTGATGTCACTCTGCAAACACAAAAATCCTTTACTCATTGAGCTTTATTCCACTCTATGCAGAGCGTATATATCCTACCAGCATGTCATTATATGCTGGGTGCCGGGCCATAGAGGCATTCAGGGTAATGTGCGAGCTGACCAAATGGCCACATCAGCTGCATTGCACACTAGTAATCATACAGTAGCTGTTCCTGCAACAGACTTGAAGCCTTTCTTGCGAAAGAAGCTACGAAGCCACTGGCAACACTTGTGGGACGCTGAAACAAATAATAAACTTCACATGATTAAACCACCGTTAGGTTTATGGCCCTCAGCTACGAAAACACGACGAATTGATGTCCTATTCTGTCGTCTCAGGATAGAACACACGTACGGCACCCACAATTTTTTGCTCACTGGTGATGAACCACCAACCTGTGGTAGATGTGGTGAGAGGCTGACCATCCTCCACGTCCTGCTGGAGTGTCGGGAAGCCGAAACGGAGAGAAGAAAATATTTTCCTGTAGCATACCGCTATCATATCCCTCTTCATCCCATGATGTTTATTGGTGAAGAACCACTTTTTAACGCCAAAGCAATCCTTGGCTTTTTGAACGATGTTGTGCTACATGTTATTAGTCCAATCAGTTCGTAGCGCATCCTCTCTCTAGAGAATGCCGCTGTGATAGTTTTTTATAGCACATGCCTCCAGGCCCTTGTGGTTCAAGGGCTCTGTTTAGGCAGTAGTGCTTCCTGCCAATTACTGCATCTTAAATATTTTAAACATAGTATTATTCTTTCTCAATGCATCCTTCATTTCATAGTACACGTCATTAGTCATTGCCATGATCTTAGTACATTTATATTTTACGCACTTTACAGCGATAATTTTTAGGCCCCTTTACAGCCACGTTTCATCTACTTCTCAGAATTCACCGCTCCACTGCACACTCACAAACACTGGCATGGCGCTCTATGGCCATAACTGGCCCTTGCGCCATAAAACATCACACATCATCAGAACCTAAAACATGGAAAAGTGCCACGCCAACTACTCACATGGCACTTTTCACGTGCTCTTGTGGCTTATTTCACACGTACTGCCTGAAGGTTTTTCCAAACGATAAAACCCGAAAAACATCACAAAGTGCCACGCAACTATAGTCACATGGCTCTTTTCACGTGCTCTTGTGTGCTTCTTTCACACGTACTACACAAAATTTTTTCACACGTCAAAGAACATAATACATGGAAAAGTGCCACGCCAACTACTCACATGGCACTTTTCACGTGCTCTTGTGGGCTTCTTTCACACGTACTACACAAAAGTTTTTCCAAACATTACAGCCCGAGAACTATAAAAAACACTGCATATCCACGAATTGAATAATGAGGAGTGGGCGAAGCACCGGGGGATAATTCGGGTTAAACGCCGGAAGCGTTCTTCGGAAGCAAGAAGCCAGCTTCCGGTTCTGATATCCGGAACCGGAACCAGGAAGTGCAAGCGGAAACGCCAGCCGAAGCTTCGCGTACATATACTGTACATATACACAGACTTATATATATATACATATATATACATATACTCTACATGTGTGCAGTACACATGTACATGCTCTGGTATACACAGTATACATGCAAACCAGAGCTACGGACAACGGACTACAAGGGACAAGGCTAGGCCCTAAGGTGCTTCGCCCCTAAAAGTGCCACGCAACTTTTCACATGTCACTTCTCACGTGTTTTTTCAGGCATATTTCAGGCTTGGTATAAAAAATACATAGCACGTACTGAGGAACAGTGGATTGGGAATTTTTCATGATGGCCTACAATTTTCTGGTTGACGATTTGGATAAATAGCCCCCAGAAAGAGCGAGAAATACCCCAAGATGCTCCCGCATTAAAATTCCATTCAGGACGCGTCCTTTCGGGATGATATCTATGTTCATGCGATTACTATTCAAGTGCAGATGAAATGTGGTGATAGCAAACAAATATTGGCAGAAATTGTATGTTTATCAGATGTAAGTTTGTGATGAATTGTAAGTCATTTTCTCGGTCATATACCCAGTGACACAGGTTGCCGAACAGTCCGTAGTTATCGCTAAGGCGACGGGTCAGGTGTCGCTGTATACGCAAACACATATACCCCCAATAAGCTAGTGAACATCACCTGACCCATGGCCTTGTGTAAAGAACACTTGGCTGGAATGGCTCAGGGAGGTAGTGGGCGTCAGCCTGCCGCCGATGGGTGGCGGGACCCTTTAGTATGCCTGTGTGCTTTGCAAGGGGCACACAGGTCGGGTCAGAACCCTCATCTGCGTTGAAAAGAACTCAACGTACTCGATGGATTGCGCCATTTCGGTGGCAGCCTTTGGTTCCATCGCTGCCCTGTTCTTTTTTTCATGCGATTAGCATTTTTTTGCCATTTTACCCACTTTGCAGATTACGTATCTATAACATGAACGTTGACCCAAGTTGTCTACGACCTTCGGCCCCAAAGTATGTGTTGTTTGCTGTCTTGCCAAGCAGACAATATGGGCCACGGAGTATGTGCCCGAATTGACAACTTGCTCTTTGCTGCTCTCTAACCTAGTAGGCAAGCTTGGACCATTTCGTGTGCGTACACGCTGTAAGTGTCCGAACAGGCAACTTTGTTACTAGCTGCACATGTGATATTGGTATGTTTCTATTCTTGTCCAATGGCAATTTTATGGCACTTTCCACGTGCTTTTGCGGTCTTCTTTCACACATACTGCACAAACGTTTTTCCAAACGTTACAGAAGATAAAACATGGAAAAATACCACGCCAACTACTCACATGAAACTTTTCACGTGCTCTTGTGGGCTTATTTCACACGTACTACACAAAAGTTTTTCCAAACGTTACAGAAGATAAAACATGGAAAAATACCACGCCAACTACTCAAATGACACTTTTCACGTGCTCTTGTGGCCTTATTTCACACGTAGTACACAAAAGTTTTTCCAAACGTTACAGAAGATAAAACATGGAAAAATACCACGCCAACTACTCACATGACACTTTTCACGTGCTCTTGTGGGCTTATTTCACACGTACTACACAAAAGTTTTTCCAAACGTCAAAGAAAATAAAACATGAGAAAGTGCCACGTCAACTACTCACATGACACTTCACGTGCTCTTGTGGCTTATTTCACACGTACTGCCTGAAGGTTTTTCCAAACGATAAAACCCGAAAAACATCACAAAGTGCCACGCAACTATAGTCACATGGCTCTTTCACGTGCTCTTGTGTGCTTCTTTCACACGTATAACACAAAAGTTTTTCCAAACGCTAAAGAACATAAAACATGGAAAAATGCCAGGCCAACTACACACATGACTCTTGTGGCTTATTTGACACGTACTGTCTGAAAGTTTTTCCAAGCGTTAAAGCCTGAAAACCATGACAAAGTGCCACGCAGCTGTAGTCACATCATGGCTCTTTTCACGTGCTCTCGCGGGCTTTTTTCACACGTACTACGCAAACGTTTTTCAAAACGGTAAAGAACATAAAACATGGAAAAGTGCCACGCCAACTACACACATGACTCTTGTGGCTTATTTGACACGTACTGTCTGAAAGTTTTTACAAGCGTTAAAGCCTGAAAACCATGACAAAGTGCCACGCAACTGTAGTCACATGGCTCTTTTCACGTGCTCTTGCGGGATTTTTTCACAGGTACTACACAAAAGTTTTTCCAAACGTTAAAGAACATAAAACATGAAAAAGTGCCACGGCAACACATTGTACTTTTCACGGGCTCTTGCGGCCTATTACTCACGTACTGTCTGAAAGTTTCTCCAAGCGTTAACGCCTGAAAAACATGACAAAGTGCCACACAACTGTAGTCACGTGGCTCTTTTCACAGGCTCTTCTGGGCTTCTTTCACGCGTACTACACAAAAGTTTTTCCAAACGTTACAGAACCTGAAACATGGAAAAGTGCCACGTCAACTACTCACATGACACTTCACGTGCTCTTGTGGCTTATTTCACACGTACTGCCTGAAGGTTTTTCCAAACGATAAAACCCGAAAAACATCACAAAGTGCCACGCAACTATAGTCACATGGCTCTTTCACGTGCTCTTGTGTGCTTCTTTCACACGTACTACACAAAAGTTTTTCCAAACGTTACAGAACCTAAAACATGGAAAAGTGCCACGCCAACTACTCACATGGCACTTTTCACGTGCTCTTGTGCGCTTCTTTCACGCGTACTACACAAAAGTTTTTCCAAACGTTACAGAACCTAAAACATGGAAAAGTGCCACGCCAACTACTCACATGGCACTTTTCACGTGCTCTTGTGCGCTTCTTTCACGCGTACTACACAAAAGTTTTTCCAAACGTTACAGAACCTAAAACATGGAAAAGTGCCACGCCAACTACTCACATGGCACTTTTCACGTGCTCTTGTGGGCTTCTTTCACGCGTACTACACAAAAGTTTTTCCAAACGTTAGAGAACCTGAAAATTGGAAAAGTGCCACGCCAACTACTCACATGACACTTCACGTGCTCTTGTGGCTTATTTCACACGTACTGCCTGAAGGTTTTTCCAAACGATAAAACGCGAAAAACATCACAAAGTGCCACGCAACTATAGTCACATGGCTCTTTTCACGTGCTCTTGTGTGCTTCTTTCACACGTACTACACAAAAGTTTTTTCAAACGTCAAAGAACATAAAACATGGAAAAGTGCCACGCCAACTACTCACATGGCACTTTTCACGTGCTCTTGTGGGCTTCTTTCACACGTACTACACAAAAGTTTTTCCAAACATTAAAGCCCGAGAACTATAAAAAACACTGCATATCCACGAATTGAATAATGAGGAGTGGGCGAAGCACCGGGGGATAATTCGGGTTAAACGCCGGAAGCGTTCTTCGGAAGCAAGAAGCCAAATTCCGGTTCTGATATCCGGAACCGGAACCGGAAGTGCAAGCGGAAACGCAAGTTGAAGCTTCGCGTACATATACTGTACATATACACAGACTTATATATATATATATATATATATATATATATATATATATACTCTACATGTGTGCAGTACACATGTACATGCTCTGGTATACACAGTATACATGCAAAACAGAGCTACGGACAATGGACTACAAGGGAGAAGGCTAGGCCCTAAGGTGCTTCGCCCCTAAAAGTGCCACGCAACCTTTCACATGTCACTTCTCACGTGTTTTTTCAGGCATATTTCAGGCTTGGTATAAAAAATACATAGCACGTACTGAGGAACAGTGGATTGGGAATTTTTCATGATGGCCTACAATTTTCTGGTTGACGATTTGGATAAATAGCCCCCAGAAAGAGCGAGAAATACCCCAAGATGCTCCCGCATTAAAATTCCATTCAGGACGCGTCCTTTCGGGATGATATCTATGTTCATGCGATTACTATTCAAGTGCAGATGAAATGTGGTGATAGCAAACAAATATTGGCAGAAATTGTATGTTTATCAGATGTAAGTTTGTGATGAATTGTAAATCATTTTCTCGGTCATATACCCAGTGACACAGGTTGCCGAACAGTCCGTAGTTATCGCTAAGGCGACGGGTCAGGTGTCGCTGTATACGCAAACACATATACCCCCAATAAGCTAGTGAACATCACCTGACCCATGGCCTTGTGTAAAGAACACTTGGCTGGAATGGCTCAGGGAGGTAGTGGGCGTCAGCCTGCCGCCGATGGGTGGCGGGACCCTTTAGTATGCCTGTGTGCTTTGCAAGGGGCACACAGGTCGGGTCAGAACCCCCATCTGCGTTGAAAAGAACTCAACGTACTCGATGGATTGCGCCATTTCGGTGGCAGCCTTTGGTTCCATCGCTGCCCTGTTCTTTTTTTCATGCGATTAGCATTTTTTTGCCATTTTACCCACTTTGCAGTTTACGTATCTATAACATGAACGTTGACCCAAGTTGTCTACGACCTTCGGCCCCAAAGTATGTGTTGTTTGCTGTCTTGCCAAGCAGACAATATGGGCCACGGAGTATGTGCCCGAATTGACAACTTGCTCTTTGCTGCGGTCTAACCTAGTAGGCAAGCTTGGACCATTTCGTGTGCGTACACGCTGTAAGTGTCCGAACAGGCAACTTTGTTACTAGCTGCACATGTGATATTGGTATGTTTCTATTCTTGTCCAATGGCAATGTTATGGCACTTTCCACGTGCTCTTGCGGTCTTCTTTCACACAAGCTTCACAAAAGTTTTCCCAAACGTTACAGAACATAAAACATGGAAAACTGCCACGCCAACTACTCACAGGACACTTTTCACGTGCTCTTGTGGCTTTTTTCACACGTACTGCCTGAAAGTTCTTCCAAGCAATAAAGCCCGAAAAACATGACAAAGTGCCACTCAACTATAGTCACATGGATCTTTTCACGTGCTCTCGCGGGCTTTTTTCACACGTACTACGCAAACGTTTTTCAAAACGGTAAAGAACATAAAACATGGAAAAGTGCCACGCCAACTACACACATGACTCTTGTGGCTTATTTGACACGTACTGTCTGAAAGTTTTTACAAGCGTTAAAGCCTGAAAACCATGACAAAGTGCCACGCAACTGTAGTCACATGGCTCTTTTCACGTGCCCTTGCGGGCTTTTTTCACACTTACTGCACAAAAGTTTTTCCAAACGGTAAAGAACATAAAACATGAAAAAGTGCTACGGCAACACATTGTACTTTTCACGGGCTCTTGCGGCCTATTACTCACGTACTGTCTGGAAGTTTCTCCAAGCGTTAAAGCCTGAAAAACATGACAAAGTGCCACACAACTGTAGTCACGTGGCTCTTTTCACAGGCTCTTCTTGGCTTCTTTCACGCGTACTACACAAACGTTTTTCCAAACGTTACAGAACATAAAACATGGAAAAGTGCCACGGCAACTACTCACATGACACTTTTCACGTGCTCTTGTGGCTTATTTCACTCGTACTGCCTGAAGGTTCTTCCAAGCAATAAAGCCCGAAAAACATGACAAAGTGCCACTCAACTATAGTCACATGGCTCTTTCACGTGCTCTTGTGTGCTTCTTTCACACGTACTACACAAAAGTTTTTCCAAACGTTACAGAATATAAAACATGGAAAAGTGCCACGGACAACTACTCACATGGCACTTTTCACGGGCTCTTGTGGGCTTCTTTCACGCGTACTACACAAAAGTTTTTCAAACGTTACAGAACCTCAAACATGGAAAAGTGCCACGCCAACTACTCACATGGCACTTTTCACGTGCTCTTGTGGGCTTCTTTCACGCGTACTACACAAAAGTTTTTCCAAACGTTAGAGAACCTGAAAATTGGAAAAGTGCCACGCCAACTACTCACATGACACTTCACGTGCTCTTGTGGCTTATTTCACACGTACTGCCTGAAGGTTTTTCCAAACGATAAAACCCGAAAAACATCACAAAGTGCCACGCAACTATAGTCACATGGATCTTTTCACGTGCTCTTGTGTGCTTCTTTCACACGTACTACACAAAAGTTTTTTCAAACGTCAAAGAACATAAAACATGGAAAAGTGCCACGCCAACTACTCACATGGCACTTTTCACGTGCTCTTGTGGGCTTCTTTCACACGTACTACACAAAAGTTTTTCCAAACATTAAAGCCCGAGAACTATAAAAAACACTGCATATCCACGAATTGAATAATGAGGAGTGGGCGAAGCACCGGGGGATAATTCGGGTTAAACGCCGGAAGCGTTCTTCGGAAGCAAGAAGCCAAATTCCGGTTCTGATATCCGGAACCGGAACCGGAAGTGCAAGCGGAAACGCAAGTCGAAGCTTCGCGTACATATACTGTACATATACACAGACTTATATATATATATACATATATATACATATACTCTACATGTGTGCAGTACACATGTACATGCTCTGGTATACACAGTATACATGCAAAACAGAGCTACGGACAATGGACTACAAGGGAGAAGGCTAGGCCCTAAGGTGCTTCGCCCCTAAAAGTGCCACGCAACTTTTCACATGTCACTTCTCACGTGTTTTTTCAGGCATATTTCAGGCTTGGTATAAAAAATACATAGCACGTACTGAGGAACAGTGGATTGGGAATTTTTCATGATGGCGTACAATTTTCTGGTTGACGATTTGGATAAATAGCCCCCAGAAAGAGCGAGAAATACCCCAAGATGCTCCCGCATTAAAATTCCATTCAGGACGCGTCCTTTCGGGATGATATCTATGTTCATGCGATTACTATTCAAGTGCAGATGAAATGTGGTGATAGCAAACAAATATTGGCAGAAATTGTATGTTTATCAGATGTAAGTTTGTGATGAATTGTAAATCATTTTCTCGGTCATATACCCAGTGACACAGGTTGCCGAACAGTCCGTAGTTATCGCTAAGGCGACGGGTCAGGTGTCGCTGTATACGCAAACACATATACCCCCAATAAGCTAGTGAACATCACCTGACCCATGGCCTTGTGTAAAGAACACTTGGCTGGAATGGCTCAGGGAGGTAGTGGGCGTCAGCCTGCCGCCGATGGGTGGCGGGACCCTTTAGTATGCCTGTGTGCTTTGCAAGGGGCACACAGGTCGGGTCAGAACCCCCATCTGCGTTGAAAAGAACTCAACGTACTCGATGGATTGCGCCATTTCGGTGGCAGCCTTTGGTTCCATCGCTGCCCTGTTCTTTTTTTCATGCGATTAGCATTTTTTTGCCATTTTACCCACTTTGCAGTTTACGTATCTATAACATGAACGTTGACCCAAGTTGTCTACGACCTTCGGCCCCAAAGTATGTGTTGTTTGCTGTCTTGCCAAGCAGACAATATGGGCCACGGAGTATGTGCCCGAATTGACAACTTGCTCTTTGCTGCGGTCTAACCTAGTAGGCAAGCTTGGACCATTTCGTGTGCGTACACGCTGTAAGTGTCCGAACAGGCAACTTTGTTACTAGCTGCACATGTGATATTGGTATGTTTCTATTCTTGTCCAATGGCAATGTTATGGCACTTTCCACGTGCTCTTGCGGTCTTCTTTCACACAAGCTTCACAAAAGTTTTCCCAAACGTTACAGAACATAAAACATGGAAAACTGCCACGCCAACTACTCACAGGACACTTTTCACGTGCTCTTGTGGCTTTTTTCACACGTACTGCCTGAAAGTTCTTCCAAGCAATAAAGCCCGAAAAACATGACAAAGTGCCACTCAACTATAGTCACATGGATCTTTTCACGTGCTCTCGCGGGCTTTTTTCACACGTACTACGCAAACGTTTTTCAAAACGGTAAAGAACATAAAACATGGAAAAGTGCCACGCCAACTACACACATGACTCTTGTGGCTTATTTGACACGTACTGTCTGAAAGTTTTTACAAGCGTTAAAGCCTGAAAACCATGACAAAGTGCCACGCAACTGTAGTCACATGGCTCTTTTCACGTGCTCTTGCGGGATTTTTTCACACGGTACTACACAAAAGTTTTTCCAAACGTTAAAGAACATAAAACATGAAAAAGTGCCACGGCAACACATTGTACTTTTCACGGGCTCTTGCGGCCTATTACTCACGTACTGTCTGAAAGTTTCTCCAAGCGTTAACGCCTGAAAAACATGACAAAGTGCCACACAACTGTAGTCACGTGGCTCTTTTCACAGGCTCTTCTTGGGCTTCTTTCACGCGTACTACACAAAAGTTTTTCCAAACGTTACAGAACCTGAAACATGGAAAAGTGCCACGTCAACTACTCACATGACACTTTTCACGTGCTCTTGTGGCTTATTTCACACGTACTGCCTGAAGGTTTTTCCAAACGATAAAGCCCGAAAAACATGACAAAGTGCCACTCAACTATAGTCACATGGCTCTTTCACGTGCTCTTGTGTGCTTCTTTCACACGTACTACACAAAAGTTTTTCCAAACGTTACAGAACATAAAACATGGAAAAGTGCCACGACAACTACTCACATGGCACTTTTCACGGGCTCTTGTGGGCTTCTTTCACGCGTACTACACAAAAGTTTTTCCAAACGTTACAGAACCTCAAACATGGAAAAGTGCCACGCCAACTACTCACATGGCACTTTTCACGTGCTCTTGTGGGCTTCTTTCACGCGTACTACACAAAAGTTTTTCCAAACGTTAGAGAACCTGAAAATTGGAAAAGTGCCACGCCAACTACTCACATGACACTTCACGTGCTCTTGTGGCTTATTTCACACGTACTGCCTGAAGGTTTTTCCAAACGATAAAACCCGAAAAACATCACAAAGTGCCACGCAACTATAGTCACATGGATCTTTTCACGTGCTCTTGTGTGCTTCTTTCACACGTACTACACAAAAGTTTTTTCAAACGTCAAAGAACATAAAACATGGAAAAGTGCCACGCCAACTACTCACATGGCACTTTTCACGTGCTCTTGTGGGCTTCTTTCACACGTACTACACAAAAGTTTTTCCAAACATTAAAGCCCGAGAACTATAAAAAACACTGCATATCCACGAATTGAATAATGAGGAGTGGGCGAAGCACCGGGGGATAATTCGGGTTAAACGCCGGAAGCGTTCTTCGGAAGCAAGAAGCCAAATTCCGGTTCTGATATCCGGAACCGGAACCGGAAGTGCAAGCGGAAACGAAAGTCGAAGCTTCGCGTACATATACTGTACATATACACAGACTTATATATATATACATATATATACATATACTCTACATGTGTGCAGTACACATGTACATGCTCTGGTATACACAGTATACATGCAAAACAGAGCTACGGACAATGGACTACAAGGGAGAAGGCTAGGCCCTAAGGTGCTTCGCCCCTAAAAGTGCCACGCAACTTTTCACATGTCACTTCTCACGTGTTTTTTCAGGCATATTTCAGGCTTGGTATAAAAAATACATAGCACGTACTGAGGAACAGTGGATTGGGAATTTTTCATGATGGCGTACAATTTTCTGGTTGACGATTTGGATAAATAGCCCCCAGAAAGAGCGAGAAATACCCCAAGATGCTCCCGCATTAAAATTCCATTCAGGACGCGTCCTTTCGGGATGATATCTATGTTCATGCGATTACTATTCAAGTGCAGATGAAATGTGGTGATAGCAAACAAATATTGGCAGAAATTGTATGTTTATCAGATGTAAGTTTGTGATGAATTGTAAATCATTTTCTCGGTCATATACCCAGTGACACAGGTTGCCGAACAGTCCGTAGTTATCGCTAAGGCGACGGGTCAGGTGTCGCTGTATACGCAAACACATATACCCCCAATAAGCTAGTGAACATCACCTGACCCATGGCCTTGTGTAAAGAACACTTGGCTGGAATGGCTCAGGGAGGTAGTGGGCGTCAGCCTGCCGCCGATGGGTGGCGGGACCCTTTAGTATGCCTGTGTGCTTTGCAAGGGGCACACAGGTCGGGCTCAGAACCCCCATCTGCGTTGAAAAGAACTCAACGTACTCGATGGATTGCGCCATTTCGGTGGCAGCCTTTGGTTCCATCGCTGCCCTGTTCTTTTTTTCATGCGATTAGCATTTTTTTGCCATTTTACCCACTTTGCAGTTTACGTATCTATAACATGAACGTTGACCCAAGTTGTCTACGACCTTCGGCCCCAAAGTATGTGTTGTTTGCTGTCTTGCCAAGCAGACAATATGGGCCACGGAGTATGTGCCCGAATTGACAACTTGCTCTTTGCTGCTGTCTAACCTAGTAGGCAAGCTTGGACCATTTCGTGTGCGTACACGCTGTAAGTGTCCGAACAGGCAACTTTGTTACTAGCTGCACATGTGATATTGGTATGTTTCTATTCTTGTCCAATGGCAATTTTATGGCACTTTCCACGTGCTTTTGCGGTCTTCTTTCACACATACTGCACAAACGTTTTTCCAAACGTTACAGAAGATAAAACATGGAAAAATACCACGCCAACTACTCACATGACACTTTTCACGTGCTCTTGTGGGCTTATTTCACACGTACTACACAAAAGTTTTTCCAAACGTTACAGAAGATAAAACATGGAAAAATACCACGCCAACTACTCACATGACACTTTTCACGTGCTCTTGTGGGCTTATTTCACACGTACTACACAAAAGTTTTTCCAAACGTCAAAGAAAATAAAACATGAGAAAGTGCCACGCCAACGCATGGCACTTTTCACGGGCTCTTGCGGCTTACTACTCACGTACTGTCTGAAAGTTTTTCCAAGCGTTAAAGCCTGAAAAACATGACAAAGTGCCACGCAGCTGTAGTCACGTGGCTCTTTTCACGTGCTCTTGTGGGCTTCTTTCACACGTATAACACAAAAGTTTTTCCAAACGCTAAAGAACATAAAACATGGAAAAATGCCAGGCCAACTACACACATGACTCTTGTGGCTTATTTGACACGTACTGTCTGAAAGTTTTTCCAAGCGTTAAAGCCTGAAAACCATGACAAAGTGCCACGCAGCTGTAGTCACATGGCTCTTTTCACGTGCTCTTGCGGGATCTTTTCACAGGTATTACACAAAAGCTTTTCCAAACGTTAAAGAACATAAAACATGAAAAAGTGCCACGGCAACACATTGTACTTTTCACGGGCTCTTGCGGCCTATTACTCACGTACTGTCTGAAAGTTGCTCCAAGCGTTAAAGCCTGAAAAACATGACAAAGTGCCACACAACTGTAGTCACGTGGCTCTTTTCACAGGCTCTTCTGGGCTTCTTTCACGCGTACTACACAAAAGTTTTTCCAAACGTTACAGAACATAAAACATGGAAAAGTGCCACGGCAACTACTCACATGACACTTTTCACGTGCTCTTGTGGCTTATTTCACTCGTACTGCCTGAAGGTTCTTACAAGCAATAAAGCCCGAAAAACATGACAAAGTGCCACTCAACTATAGTCACATGGCTCTTTTCACGTGCTCTCGCGGGCTTTTTTCACACGTACTACGCAAACGTTTTTCAAAACGGTAAAGAACATAAAACATGGAAAAGTGCCACGCCAACTACACACATGACTCTTGTGGCTTATTTGACACGTATTGTCTGAAAGTTTCTCCAAGCGTTAAAGCCTGAAAACCATGACAAAGTGCCACGCAACTGTAGTCACATGGCTCTTTTCACGTGCTCTTGCGGGATTTTTTCACAGGTACTACACAAAAGTTTTTCCAAACGTTAAAGAACATAAAACATGAAAAAGTGCCACGGCAACACATTGTACTTTTCACGGGCTCTTGCGGCCTATTACTCACGTACTGTCTGAAAGTTTGTTTCTCCAAGCGTTAAAGCCTGAAAAACATGACAAAGTGCCACACAACTGTAGTCACGTGGCTCTTTTCACAGGCTCTTCTGGGCTTCTTTCACGCGTACTACACAAAAGTTTTTCCAAACGTTACAGAACACGACGACGTAGACCAAGAATTTACTAATTTAATTAATGTTATTACAGAATCCGTAAAAAATTCCAGGACTATCATCAGTAGACGCACATATGAGATACCAATCTGTCCCTGGATGACCAAGAATTTATTAGATGCGCTTAAGACAAAGGACTATTGGTATCATAAATGGAAACGTGATAAGCATAATGCCCATCTCCTAAGTGAGTACAAAACTGCCCGTAATAAATCTGTAGCAATGTCACGTAAAAGTAAAAAAGAATACTACTCCAACCTTGTTGAACAAGCTGCTGGTAACTCACGGAAAACTTGGCAAATAATCAACGAATCAACAGGACACACTCGCGATAAAACAATTGTACCTGATAACGTTACTGAGGATACTGTCAATGACTTTAACACTTACTTTACCAATGTTGGTCCTTCTTTGGCCAAAACGTTGCCTCGTCCCAGCAAAGCATCGTATGAGCCTATTTCCACGACAAATAGTTTTGTTATAAATAATATAGAGCTGTGTGAAATTATGTATATCGTAAGTAAGCTTGTAGTTACTAAAGCACCAGGTCTGGACGAGATTCCAGCGCGTGTTATAAAACAGAACATTGATATAATAGGAGAAATTTTATGCGATCTATTTAATCACTCATTAAGTGCTGGAATATATCCATCGACATTCAAAATAGCCAAGGTTACCCCTGTCTATAAAGAGGGGGACAGGTCTGACCCTTCTTGCTACCGCCCGATATCTGTACTAAGTGTTCTTAACAATATTTTGAAAAAATAATCGCAAAACGCATGCACTCATTTTTGGACAAATATCATGTGTTATGTCCACATCAACATGGGTTCCGACCTATGCGTTCTACAAACACAGCAGTGCTTACACTAAGTCAGACATTAAATACCGCCCTTCAAAATAACAAATTCGCCGTGGTGGTTTTTCTTGACCTCAAAAAAGCATTTGATACCGTCGACCACGAAATCCTACTTTACAAATTACGTAAATATGGTTTCCGCGACACTATATGGGATTTCTTTCAGAGTTACCTTAAAGGTCGTCAACAAACGGTAACTATTAATAACATTACTTCTTCCCTTCAATCCATACAAACAGGTGTGCCACAAGGTTCTGTATTAGGTCCGTTGTTGTACCTGCTATACATAAACGACTTACCCCAAGTACTAACCACCGCCGAAATGCTCATGTATGCTGACGACACCGCCCTAATTATTACCGGTGATAACATTTCTGATATAGAAGAAAAAATGAATACAGAACTAGTCAAACTTGCCGATTGGTTTGCTGCTAACAAGCTTACCATAAATCCCAATAAAACAAAATATATAGTATTCCACTCCCGAACTAAAACTACTCCACATAATGATATGCTATTACGTATTAATAATTGGCCTATCGAACGTACTGACTCTTTCTCTTACCTTGGTGTCCTTCTAGATAGCTGCTTAAATTGGCAGCTTCAGATAGATGCTGTCTGTTCTAAATTAGCCTCAAGTTGTTATGCCCTCGTGCAAGCCCGTGAATATTTTGACGCTTCAGTACTCCGCATTTTGTACTTTACTCTAGTGAACTGCCACCTTTTGTACTGTGTAGAATCCTGGGGTTTGACATATAATTCCTACCTTGAACAAGTAAGACGTTTGCAAAACGAGCTATACGTACGATAACTTTCTCGCGATACTATGAACCAAGCAAACCCCTGTTCTCTATGCTAAAAATCTTGCCTTTTGATTTTGTACGAGAATTAAGATTAGCCACATGTATTAACAATGTTATAAGACACAACGAGCCATTCCCCATTTCGTTACTCTTTACGCCACTACGCCACACCAGGAACCAAACTTTTGGTAACCTAAATATTCCGCCAATAAAAAACGCCTATGGCAAACGACTGCTACAGTACGCTGGTGCGAAAGTCTGGAATGGTATTCCGCACTATATAAAGAACTCGCATAACTTGCTGAGAGCAATGAAGAATTACTACTTTGAAGTACTTCTCTCTTCTTCCTAAACTGATATATATTTAAGTTCTATTTTGTTAGACCATGTATACTCACTTTATCAAAGGTTTTCATGTGTTTATTACGAAGTGATGTAATTTTCCTGTTCTCGTTGTTAACCTGTCGAATAGATTAATGCTAATACCAACACTACATGTTCTTATTAGCAAATCTATGTACTATATTACTCATATATTTTGTGTATTTTGCGAAGTGTTGTATTTTCTTATATTTTTTGTTAACTAAATTGGCTACACTTATACCAAATTGTATGACAGTTTCTTATATGTATATTTCTAAATGGGCCCCGTACTAGCCATTGGCTAAGGGACCATACAGATTGTGTGTATCTTGTAAAATGAAAAGTATATGTGTGTAATAAAGAAAGAAAGAAAGAGAAAGAGAAAAAAAACATAAAACATGGAAAAGTGCCACGGCAACTACTCACATGACACTTTTCACGTGCTCTTGTGGCTTATTTCACTCGTACTGCCTGAAGGTTCTTCCAAGCAATAAAGCCCGAAAAACATGACAAAGTGCCACTCAACTATAGTCACATGGCTCTTTTCACGTGCTCTCGCGGGCTTTTTTCACAGGTACTACACAAAAGTTTTTCCAAACGTTAAAGAACATAAAACATGAAAAAGTGCCACGGCAACACATTGTACTTTTCACGGGCTCTTGCGGCCTATTACTCACGTACTGTCTGAAAGTTGCTCCAAGCGTTAAAGCCTGAAAAACATGACAAAGTGCCACACAACTGTAGTCACGTGGCTCTTTTCACAGGCTCTTCTGGGCTTCTTTCACGCGTACTACACAAAGTTTTTCCAAAAGTTACAGAACATAAAACATGGAAAAGTGCCACGGCAACTACTCACATGACACTTTTCACAGTGCTCTTGTGGCTTATTCACTCGTACTGCCTGAAGGTTCTTCCAAGCAATAAAGCCTGAAAACCATGACAAAGTGCCACGCACTGTAGTCACATGGCTCTTTCACGTGCTCTCGCGGGCTTTTTCACAGGTACTACACAAAAGTTTTTCCAAACGTTAAAGAACATAAAACATGAAAAAGTGCCACGGCAACACATTGTACTTTTCACGGGCTCTTGCGGCCTATTACTCACGTACTGTCTGACAAGTTGCTCCAAGCGTTAAAGCCTGAAAAACATGACAAGTGCCACACAATTGTAGTCACGTGGCTCTTTTACAGGCTCTTCTGGGCTTCTTTTCACGCGTACTACACAAAAGTTTTTCCAAACGTTACAGAACTAAACATGGAAAGTGCCACGGCAACTACTCACATGACACTTTTCACGGTGCTCTTGTGCTTATGTCACTCGTAACTGCTGAAGGTTTCCTTCCAAGCATAAGCCCGAAAAACATGACAAAGTGCATCTCAACTATAGTCCACATTGCTCTTTTCCACAGTGCTCTCGCGTGGCTTTTTGCACACGTACACGCAGAACTGTTTAGCAAAAAGAATAGGGTAAAGAACATAAAACATGGAAAGTGCCACGCCAACTACACCCATGACTCTTGTGGCTTATTTGACACGTATTGTCTGAAGTTTCTCCAAGCGTAAAGC
>NW_023606907.1:0-60001 GCF_013339745.2 Dermacentor silvarum | reverse complement strand
GCTTTTCCAATAGGAATCAACTGGGACCAATAGGAACCAACTGGAAAATGCTTACTTCCAACCGGTTACGATTGGATCAGAGGAGAAACGTATTGGAGTTGCCAATTGAAATGAACTGGACCCAATTGGAACCGATTGGAAAATCCCTAGTTCCAACTGGTTACGATTGAGTCAAAGTGAAACCAATTAAGTCCGATTGGACTTGCCAATTGGAATCAACTGGCCCCATTGGGAAATCCTTACCTCCAATTGGTTATGATTGAGTCAGGGATGGAATTCATTGAGTCCAATTGGACTTGCCAGTTTGATCCAGCTAGGCCCACCTTACATTCCCAACTGAGTCTAATTGGACTAGCAATAGGTCGAATAAACTAACTAGAATGTAACCAACTGGGAAATACAGTAGAACCTCGCTGATACGTTCCTGCTTAATACGTTTTCCCGGCTGGTACGTTCGCAATCGCGAAAAATAAACATAGGCCCATAGAGGAATGTTTTAATGCGTTCCGGTTAATACGTTCCTGGAAAATACGATTATTCGGCAGCAACGTTCAGCATTGCGGCAAAGTGCAGTCGTATGATACGTTCTGCAGCGAAAAATTACCATTCAGGTGTGCAAACAGACCACTCTCATGTGCTTGTGAAGCGCTAAGCGGCAGACAGCGGCCGCGCGACTTCTTTGCATTCCTCGTTCGCCCGAAGTGAAGAGGCGCGGCAGCAGCGGCGAACGCCGCACGCGCGCGGCGCTACGACTCGCCGAGATCGTAGCGGAGGTGGTGGCGGATGAGGCGCCTGAAGACGGCGGCGAGAACGATCGAAGGCTTGCGCACACCGGCTACCTTCGCCGAAGCCCTTGCTGGTCTGGAAGACTTACAAAGCTTCTTTCGCACGAAAGACAACGAAAATGCGGACAAGGGTATGCAGTGTGCGCAAAAGGAGTTGTTCCTGTCCAATGGTGTGACGCACCAGCAGAAAATACAGTCGAATCTCGATAATTCGAACTCGAAGGGGCCCGAAAATTTGTTCGAATTAAAAGGACTTATTTTTGACGTATTTGTGCACCATAGCGCTACGTACGAACGGTGCGAGTCGTGAAACATCGCGGCGCGCAAGCACATAGCGAGCGAGGGCCACGAAACATGCCCGCGCCGGCCAACGCTCGCATCCCGATAGCGCCTCTTCCTCCTCACAACCACAATCGCTCTCTCTCTCTCTCTCGCATCCCGATAACGGCAGCGAACGAAACTTCAGGGAGCGGGCCGCGCCTGGCATGGCGACGCGCGCGCGCGCGGAGACCGTCGAAGGTGAGGGAGGAGGGCGGCAGGGAAGCGCATTTGGTAAGGTTTTGGCCTCGCCAACCCCGTCGCTTCGGTGGCTCCCCTCGCCCTCCCTCTCAACTCCCTCACCTTCGACTGTCTCCGTGCACCCGCCGGCCCGGCCGGCCCGGCGCCAGCTTAGCCAGCTCCCCCAAGTTTCGTTTTCTGCCGTTGAAGCGAGCGTTGGCCGGCTTGGGCAGTTTCGTTGGCCGGACTCCGCGTTGCTTCCCTCTGCGCCGCAGCCGCTGCGTTGGCTGAGACGTCGGCGCGTACACGCGTGTTCCGGTGCGACGCTGAAACGGCGACCTTACCATTTGAGAGAGGAAATTTTCGCCGCGGTAATTTTTCTTTCTTTTTTATTTCTCCGCGCGGCGTTGAGGGGTCTCTCCTAAGCTTTTGCTTTATGGCGGTGTCGAAGCATTGTAAGTCGGAGGCGCCGCCGCGTGATTTGGCCTGCTGCTGAGAGCATTGTTGGTGCGCGGTTATGTTCAAATTAACCGTCGCAAATGCTTTCGCGTTCGAATTACCGATCGTTCTCGCCCATTGGAATACACATAACTTTGACGGGACCACAGCTTCAGTTCGAATTAACGAGATTCGACTGTAACTATGTTTTGCAAGAAATAAATGTTTTCTGCACTTACACCTCAATATGGGCTTGTCAGCTTCAATTTTTACTGGATTCGGATCGTACGTTTTCCCGGATCGTACATTTATTTTTCGCGTATTTTTTTAAAACGTATGAACGAGGTTCTACTGTAATACTTTTAGATTATGAACCCATTCAAGCAAACTGGTATGAGTTATAGCTATATATGCATGCAGTACTAAGGCTATAGCAAATCTGTTTCTGACAGCTGGAATCCTATTTAGGTTTGCTTTGTGGGGTATATATGTGTATTGGTATTGCCCGTACAGGTGCAATTGGCCATTCTAACCAATTGGTTTCAAACCAATTGGCACCCATTGGGTACAATTGGTCACTCCAACAAAAACCAATTGGTCACATTCCAGTTGGTTCAATTGGTCCAGTTATGTACTAATTTACGATTGGAAATTTTCCAATTGGTACCAATTGGAAATTTCTCAATTGGAGTCAATTGCTTTTTTTGCCTGGGTGGGCTAGTCTGGGAGGGGACAAGGTTCGTTCACCTTGTCCCCTGCCCTTTTCATTTCCATTTTGTGCTAAGTGGCCACAGGTCTTAAGGTCTGTAATTGATTTTTGCACATTTATATTGCAGGGAAGCTATACGACCGGAGGATTGCCGGTATCGCCTAAGCCCCTGCAAGCTGGAGCTGGTTCTCAAGAAGAAGGTGGCATCGCGGTGGTCATCGCTTGAGCTGGCCCCTCCTCCCAAGAAAATTGGTGAGCGCACAAGCTAGTACAGCGAGGTCCTTCTTCTGGGACAGTATCCTAAAATAATTGCCCAGATATCCCAACACACAGTTGATAAAGATGTGTAAATGGGAGAGCCAGGTTTTGCATGACTGTCCTGGCTTTGCGTTCCGTTGTTTGGCAAGTGATTTGCCATTGCAAAAGTGAAGGAACACACAAAGGAAATTATCAAAGCAGCTTTGACAGTCAACCTTGGTGAGGAATCTAACGAGCCATTTCATCCTTGACAAGAAAAAGGCCTTTCTGCGAAACCAACGATGAACAGGCGATGGGACAACACGGTCTTACTTGTGTCTGTCTTATTTGTGTTTCCAATGGCTCTCCTGAGTATCAATCACCTTGCCCGACTATAACTTCTGTTTGTGTGTCCTGTGGCTCTCTGTCGTCTGCTAGCAGAGCCAGTGGCGGCTCCCAGCAACACATGGGTACCCGTGTCGAGGAACGTGCAAGGGAGGACGCCACTGAGCAACGTGGCCCCCGTGCACCAGCTGACAAACAATGTGCAGCCCAGTGTCCAGCCCGCTGTGCTGGACTCTTGCGCCGGAGATGCGTCGACTGCCTCGGCCGCTCAGGTCGACCCACTCTCAAAGGTACGAAGGGAAAGGGAGCTATTTTTTAGCATTGTGGTCCCGGCCAAGGAATAAAGTAAAGAAGCCACAAATAAAAATTTCACGCAGAAACTCTACCTGAGTTGTCTAAGTATGCGTAAGCTTTGTGCCACTTGTTCATCTCCACGCAGCACGGTGTCATTATCAATCTTATCAAACTTGATCCAACCAGCATAAGCACTTATAAAGCTTTATTGGTCATTATCAACCTTATTGGACTATGTCCAACCCTTATCAACCCTTATGAATTGTTATCAACCTGTGAACGTGGATGTCCAGTGAAGCTGTTGCAAAACCACCACTACATTTGCTGAGGGCGGTACGCAATGCTTTATTGATAGTTGGAATGCTTGTCTTGAGCTTGTTCTTTATTGAAACATATGCTGTTCTGTATGTTGTATGGGTGATTTCAATGAATGTATGCACTGTTTGCTTCACTTTGCTGAGGGTTTATAGCCTCAGCCTTACAGGGGTATGAGCCAATGCGTTCGTCTTACTTGACAGATGGATAGGTTTCTCGTTGGGTAGGCATAGAAATGCTGATGCATTTAAAAATGAGTTGCGACCTTTATCGTTATCTTTCTGCTGCTTGTCTCTGCAGAAGGTCGTCAACAAGCTGGAGACGCGGCCGCCCCCGGCTCCTCCAGCTGTGGTTGCCCCTGGCTACACGGGCCTGGACAACTTGGGCAACACCTGCTTCATGAACGCCGTGCTGCAGTGCCTGGCCAACACCCGGGAGTTCCGCGACTACTTCCTCAGTGCGTGTGACTCTCCCGTTCAGTAGTAAATTTTAACTAGCGCTCTGTCACTCGCAGATAGCCACCAGCCCGAGTACCAGGCTGTGGTTGTAGAAGTGTGGGTTGTAGAATCATTGTTTTCCCTTTTCCGTACTGCGTTTTGTAGCAGTAGCTGTTAAAAGATGACTCTTCTTTACTGCGCAAGGATACCTGCGGACTCGCATGAATGTTTCGTAAGGCTTATGAACTTGGTCTCGTTAAACGATTTTACGAGTTGCATCAAGTTCTATAAAAAATAAATTGGGATTATAAAGAAGTTTTGTTCGTTGTTCTCTGAAACTTCTATTGAGGCTTCTGATGTCACGTGAAAGCATTGCAGAGTGGTATGCTTGCTTCAAGCAAGTTTATACAGAAGAGTTCCTTGCGCAACTGGCAACAGCAAGTTGCTGAAAAAGTCTTTGTGATCTAAAAACAAAGTGACCCGCTGTGATGGTACACGGGCTCGCATATGTGTTGCATGTTTGTTGCTGCTTGTGTGCAGTGTCTAAAGGTAAATTATATAATCATCATCGATAAAATGTGTGTGAAAAAAATGCGTGGTATGTACCAGGCTGTGGTTGTAGAAGTGTGGGTTGTAGAATTTCTTCCGCAACCCCTAGCGTCGTCTGCGGCAATTTGGAACAAATTTTAATGTTCACAGGTTGGAAGATATGTGCAAGTAGTGCAGTCAGGAGGCCCACTTTGTGCATTTTGCAGTGAAGTTTTTGATCTGCAGGGCTTTCTGCAGGATAACTTGTGGGTGTAAGGTTACTTCAAATCGCACTATGTGTACCTCTGTGCTTCTAGTATGTGATGTACTACGTTTTGGTTGCGAGTGCAAGCAGTGCGCTGTGTCTGCGAGTTTCAGAAACATGTCACCCTGCTTGTTCGTTGGAAAAAAAAAAAAGTTTAAAATCTGAGATGCCTTCTGTGTAATAATTTTGTCATATTTTGTGACAAAAGGATGAGTTGTAATGTCACATCCAGTTACATCACTCATACTCAGATTGACAGGAGGCTGAGCTAGTCGGTAGGGATTCATGGCGGGAAAAAAAATTTGCCGTGCAGAAACGGACACAAGAAGAGAAAAATGGAAACAGACAAGACATGCACCGTTTATGTTCTCCATTTCCCTCATGTGTCCGTGTCTGCGCATCCTTTTTCTAGTATGAACGCATACTTGCACCTTTTCTTCACATGTGACGCACTATTTATTTCGGTCGTGAAAGCAATTAGTGAGAGACGTCTTTCTAGCCTTCGCACTGTTGCCTGCTATGCAATGGAGCGAAGTGTAGTCACAGGAACATCGATAATGGGGTCGATGCGACGTTGTTGCAGGCGCCACCTTCCAGGGCGAGCTGAACCGGGACAATCCCCTTGGCATGCACGGAGAGCTGGCCGTGGCGTTTGCCGTGCTCGCCTCGTGGCTATGGTCGGGCAAGCAGCGCTCGTTTGCGCCCGCCCGCCTCAAGAGCCTCATCAGCATCAAGGCGCCCCAGTTCACGGGCTTTGCTCAGCACGACGCCCAGGAGTTCATGGCGTTCCTCCTGGACGGACTGCACGAGGTTGGCTTCCCCTCTTGACCCTTTCTTTTAATAAAAAGCTTTGCCTCGTGGCCAATCCGCCGCAGTAACCCAGTGGCTACGGCATTGTGTTGCTGAGCTCGAGGTTGAGGGTTCGAATCCCGGCCATGGCGGCTGCATTTCAATGGTGGCAAAATGAAAAAAAAAAAAAAAAACGCCCGTGTACTTAAATTTATATGCGTGTTAAGGAACCCCGGGTGGTCAAAATTAATCTGGAGTCCCCCCACTACGGCGTTCTTTGCAATGGGTCTGGGCATGCAAGTCACCAGAATTGAAATTTTACCTCGGTGCCAACTGTGATCTGTTCTCAAATATACATGTGAAATGCAGAAATCTTCTCATTAGTCAACTGCTGAATCAGTTTCAGTGAAATTTGTTGCATTTAAAAGGAAAACATGGAGTTCGTAACTCGGCACCAAAACCAGATTTCCAAGTTCTATGAACTCCATCTGTTAACACACTTGAGTCATTTCAAATGTGATACTATATGAGCTTACAGATTGCATGAAATTGCTAGGTTTACGAGAGTATTGTGAAAGTCCTATGCACAAGTTTGTGGTACAATACAGAGCGGTTTGTTTAATCATTTTTGTACACTTTAGAAGTCTCCATATTGCAGTATACAAATTTGTGATATCATGTTTTGGTTACTGAGTAAAGAATCGTAAGCTTCTCCCTTCAGTTTTCGTTCTGTGATTTTCAACGATTCTTGTAAAAAAAATATTGATGGCCTGACTAGAAAATCTGCTTCCTAGTCAGTGGATTTTGACCTTTTCTTTCAAATTCAACAAACCTCACGAATCCAGTGCAGTGAATGTAGAGAAAATCATTCTTTGTTCTCATGTACTTAGATAGGGGTTCCTATGGGTTAAAAAAAAAAAAATGTAAGCAATATACCAGAAGTGGCCATGAGAGTTTGTGGTGTTGTATGCACATGCATACGACCTGGTCAGTCTGTATTTCAACTACGTATTGCCACGCTTTCAACACAACTGGTCAAAAATACAGTCAATGCGTGCACTAAATCTTCATCTTATAGAAACTTCCAACGAAGGTTGGCCACGCTTTGCTAGCCAAACAATCGTGGATTTTTTTCACAACTGTCATTGTCCAGCACTACCCTTGCTTCATCAGTGCCCTCATTGGCGCCGATCTCAAGGATGGAGTTGGCACCATTCAAAACTGCTTGCTTATTATGAGTAACAAAAGTTCGTAACAACAGACAGCAAAGTTGCTTGAGACCGTGTCGCTATCTAACACATAAAAGAGCAAATGCTGGACACGCAAAATGCACGACAGACGTACAAATTTACAAATGCAGTCTTAACAACATAATGGCTTAGCTTGGCTTGTCCAGTGGTTTGAGCACAGTCTGTGACTACTGAGTCGACTAGACTATTTTCAGTTTCAAGCAGGTGCTGACGACGTCTAAATACGTTGCACTTTCTGCTTACCTTGGTTGTTGAAGTAGCACGTGGTCATGCTGGCGGAGTCTGAAGTATGGAATGGCACACTGTAAGGTGTCCAAAATTTCGGTTGTCCTTATGCATTACATCGATGGGAAGAGTGGCAGTGCCGTGAAACTGTCCATATATAATTAAGCATGTCTTAATTTTTGATAAGCAACTGTATATCGACCAAAAATGTATTCGAATTGGAAACAAGTGGAGCTAAGCATGTACTCAATCAGCTTACCCTTTGGTTTGAAAATTTACAGGACATGCAGTTTGTGAAAAAAATAAAAAAAAAATAAAGACCACTGAAAAACCTGAATAGGCTCGAATTTGGAAGCCTGTAGTAGTCTTTTTGACCTGCAGAATTATCCAATAAATTAGAAGCCTCTAAAGTTGACCAAATAGCATCAGTTCAATAACATCGTTTCATGCCTTCAGACTAACTGTTCGTGTCCTTGAACTTTAATCACAATAATGCTCGAAAACATTTTGGACCATGTATATTTTCTGTTGAAACTAACTACTGATTCAGCTTGTCTTGATCGCTTTGCATGCCTTCCTTGCAGCTTACTAGATAGTTAGAGCTTTAGTATTTGTTTTTTTCTCCGTTTTCTATGTCCTATTGTGTTCTGTTTTAAATAACCATTTCATTTGCACACCTTTTTTGTGTGGTCGTTCGTGATATCCTGATACCTTTTTCTTAATATCTACGGACTTGTCACACAATTTCAAAAGTAGTAATGGGGTCCTGCTTGTACATAATTTTTTTTTGTAATGAATTACGATTTATAAAGATATGATTTGACTTGACAGAGCAGAAATTCACATGTCGTGAAGCCCGTGTCTCGTAATTGTGTATGTGCCGTTGAAAGGCACTGATGACGGGGCTTTTTGTTTCTGCACCCTAGGACCTCAACCGCATTCACAACAAGCCTTACGTGGAGAGGGTGGAGTCAAATGGCCGACCAGACAGCGTGAGTAACCTTTGCTGCTCTACTAGTGCCGGGCTACTTCACAGTGTGAGTTGCGAATAGTTTCTTTTCTTTTAAATATATTTTGAGGCTGTTTTGATGTTTCTAATAATATAAAACACTGTGCGCCCTTGGCCGTTATGAAAGGAAGCACCCCTGAAATTCTTTCTGAGCCCCCTTGAAAATTGGCTGTAACGGCAAAGCGCACGTATCCTGCATAAAAAGTTTCAATTTGACTAACTGCTGAGCAGGAAAGCTTTCTGCTGGGTAATAATTTGCTGGATTCAAATCCATGTGTCATGAGCAATCGCTAATAATTAAAAAACTGTCATGTGAATTTATCACATTCCTGCACTTTTACTGAAACATTAATTAATTCTTTGATTGAGAAGATGTCGCGAGATCACTAGAAATTGTGCTTAAACTTTGAAGTGCAAGGACAGCAAACCGGAGAGCATTCAGAGATGGCCTCTGTAAAGGGACCTGCCTCGAACTACTTGAAAAAATCCGAGAATCATGTTAGCACTGGAAGACAAAAGTAAACTGTGAGCTGTTTTGCGGTCAGTTGAAGTTGAATGCACGTGATTGAAACTGAGCAGTGTTGAGACACTGCACAACCTCATTTCTTGTCCGGATCCTGCTTTTTCCAGGTGGTTGCCGATGAATCCTGGAGCAACTACAAACTCCGCAATGACTCCATTGTAGTGGATCTCTTCCAGGGCCAGTACAAGTCCACTGTCATCTGTCCAAAATGTCAGAAGGTGGGCGAGATGCAACTCACGTGGACAGCTTTCGGGAATCTCACAATTCGTTTATTAGCTGTCACGTGTAATGTGTGTACAGCATAGATCGCTTGTAACGTAAGTCACCGGTCACCGTAGTTGCAAATTTCCGCACTATAAGTGGTACAGTAGAACCCCGCTGTTACGTTTTTCACGGGACCGTAAAAAAAAAACGTAAGAGCCGGGAAACGCAAGAGCCAGGAAACAGGAAAAATTGAGAAATGGGAGTAGTGTTGAACTGCACACAATATTATTTTAATTCTTACGTGCGACAAAAAGTAGTTTCGCCCGACAGCCGAAGTATCGATTGCGGTGAGCTGTACAAAGTAAGAATAGTAGTTTTATCGTCTGTATAAACTTGTAAACATTCGGTTATTAACTAATTAACAAACATAGTGTCAGCGCCCACAGGCAAACATGAACACATCACACTCGATGAGCGCGGACACGCGCAGTTAAGCGCCGCTGCAGAAGCGAGCGAAGTGACCTTCGTGCTGTTGTCTATCGCTTCAACTGAGCGCCAAGAACACGCAGCACGCACAAAGCCACGAGCCGCCGACGCACCTACACTGCGTAGAATCTACCCCCACGCAGATCGCTTTCAAGATAAGGCCCGCGGGACCGCGCGCGCGCCGCCGCGCAGTATGATGCCAGAGCACAACGCTGCCCGCTACCCCCCCCCCCCCCTCGCTCCCTCGCTGGTGCCTCGAGCGCAACGGAAGGAGGCGCGCTTCCTCTCTGCTTTTCTTTCGCGCGCGAGATGCGGTCATCGGCTCCCCTCGCACGCTTTCACTCGCACATTCAGCATACGGCCGCGCGGCTTCCCTCGCACGCTTTCACTCGCACATACAGCATACGGCGCGCGGCGACGTATGCTGTATGTGCGAGTGAAAGCGTGCGAGGGGAGCCGACGACTGCCTCTCGCGCGAAAAAGAAAGCATACGGCGCGCGGTGACGGCGTTATCACCCTTGGACTTTATACGGAACATCTATGAGCCAAAACCAATTTTAGGGCCGCAACGCGTCATAGACATCATCTGTAGATAGCAAAAGCGGATATAAAAGGCCATACTTTTGCTGGCGGAAACCGAAAATACGTAATAAATGTCGCCCCCAGCACTTTGGGCGGCCAATGCCATCGTCAAGCAACCAAGCCAAGCGACATGAAAAGTCAAAATGGCCGCTCGGGCCTGCGCGGTGTGGCAGTTCGCAACGTATGATGCGGGAACGGTCCCACAGTTGCGACGTAACAGCGGGGTTACCAATGCATTGGGTTCTATGGGAGCTGTGCCGGGACCGGCCGAAAACGACGTAACAGCCGGGAAAACGCAGCACCTGGGAACGTAACAGCGGGGTTCTACTGTATTGCACTAGTATAAACCAAACAGCATTTTTTGAAGGCATGTTGTGCAAAACATGTAGGCCAAGCAGCCGTGTTTGTCCGGGAATTGAAGCATACGACCAGAATGTGCCCTCACTTTCTTTATTGTGGTGGTTCCCTCCATTTCTCCAAGTGCCATACAGCCACTGCGAAGCATTTCATTGACTCTGCACCAAATCGCAACTTTGGCAGCCGACTCCCGACGAGACGGAACTAGCCGGCAGGGGTGTCGGGCGGCATGCTTTTACAGGAAGCTCACCCTCGATATATGTTCGTAGCTGTAGACGAATACGAGTTGATCTAGCGCGAGATCACGAGCGCAGGCTTGGATGGCAGGGCGCATGAAGTGGGGTTCGCGGGCGATCAGCTGGCAAATACTGCGAACGCATATAGCAAAGTTGGTATGTACTCGTACTTGTTGGAACGGCGAAACTTTGTGTGTGGACAATGTTCAGAAACACGAGGAATTTGCGGAACACAGTTTAAACTGAGTGTCGTGGAGTCGAGGTCGTACGCGTGATATCTGCACTTCGCGGGTGAACACGAAATGCCTCGTGGCCTCGACCGATCTTTCCGTGATACTGGGAGTTGTCAAAAATAACCAATTGATTTTACCGTCGAAATGGAATTTCCGGCCTGCCTGGTAATTCAAGCATTTTTTAGACTCTGCCCTCCCCCAGTCCATGTGTAAAAAAAATTGACTCGGCAATTGTATTTGCTTTCTTTCCGCTCCCAAACTGAAGAACCAAAGAGCGGCAGTGCGCATGCGTTCGATGTGGACCGAGTACGGTTGACAAGTGGCGAGAGCAAAAGGCTTCTTCGTCACTTTGGCAACCCCCGCGGAGCCAGCATGTTGCCGCTACATTCTTCCCCCTCTCTCTTGTTTGTTCACTTGCTCCGCATCTCTTCTTCCGCATCGCCTCATTCCTGCCGGTGCACCTCATTGAAAAGTGCGCTTGTTGCCTCGCTTGTCTGCGGGATTTTCCTGCAACGGCATTATAACCGGTATTTCGTCTCGCCCAGCTGCACTATAAGTGGTACAGTCAAACCTCGATATAACGAAGTTGTACTTGCAGCGAAAAACTTCGTTATGTCAAGAATTTCGTTATATTGAGGTTTCGTTAATTCAGTAGAAATAAGATGGGGAGATAAAAATGGTTCGTCACATCGAGAGTTTCGTTAAATCGAGGTTCGTTATATCGAGGTTTGACTGTATGTGTATACTTTGAGTTTTATGGTGGGATAAATTGGAGTTAAAAAATACCGCATTATATCTTGTCCTGCACTATTAGCAGTTACATTATAAGCGGTCTGAGCTTGTATGTTTGCATGCTGACCTGCGCAGCACTTTTGTACGAAAGACAGGCTTTTAATCATCTATTCTTTCTTGCCATATTGCCTTCGTGTGATTTGTGACTCGATGGGGGCGAAGTGTCTTTAAACGCGCTTGTGTGCTTAGATTTAGGTATATGTTAAAGAACAATGGATTGTTGAAATTAATCGGGTACCCTCCATTGTGATGTCCATCGTAACTTACTGTGCAGTTTTGGGACGTTAATTCGAGCTCGGTGAAAATTCTCCACCTGTTCGCAGGTCTCCATCAGCTTCGATCCTTTCCTGTACCTGACGGTGCCGCTTCCAAAGAGACAGCGGGTATTTGTGGTGCACTTTTTTGCCCTCGACCCGCAGTCCATTCCGGTCAAGGTTGGTGGTCATCTTGTAGCCTGTAGAGCAAACTTCTCTGCTCGACAGGGCTAACTGCTTCCTTATTTACAGCTCCGGGTGAGGCTCAACCACGACGCCAAGATCCAAGACCTCAAAGAGGAGATCTTCAAGAAGACTAAAGTTTCCCCAAAGAATGTACGTCCATGGCATGCTTTGCTGCCTAGTGTTATACTGCCGTGGATGGACAGTTGAATTACGAACAAGTTAGAGCTAACTAGAATGCATTCTTTTATTTACAGTTCTGCCAATTTGTGCAGTCATCAAGTGCATGTTTTTACACTTAGTGTGAGGCCTACGCCATCTTTGGCCACCAGATAAGTGGCAGTGTGAGATTGTGCTCTCGGGTTGATATTTGCAACGATGTTCTATGTTTGTTTTCTTGAAATTTCTCGTCCGTCCTTTATTCCTCTATGATGGTATAGCTAACAAATGTTGCCCATGTGAGACCTTGTGCCAGTCTCTATTGTTGGACATAGTGGGCCAACATTGGCCAGCGTTGCTCTTGGGCCAGACTTTGGGTGAATGGCTGCTGCACTGTCGTTCTATTTGAAAGATCTTGGTTGTTGGCAGGTCATTTGTGTCATTTACCTGACAGCATTGTAAGTTAGCCATTTGAAGCTTGAACTTCGAGTGAAGCCTATATGATTGGAGTGAAACATTGTAGAAATTGAGAGCATATAGAACCAACCACAAGAAATGAAAGCTAACATAAATGTTTTAATTTGCTGAAATTGAAACATTTTTCTATAAATTTTGTGATGCCAATGGATAATGCAGCCAAGAAAAGCATAGGGGGAAATAAATCTTTCTCAATTGACGCGTAAAAATACTAAGGAAATAGAACATCTGTTGCCTGTGACCATTAGTCTTGCAGGCTAACACTATCATGGCTAGATGGGGCGGCTTTAGAATTGGCTGTGGGCTAGAACCAATACATACAAGGTGAAATAATTCTTTTTTCTTTATTGTGACTCACAATAAAGAAAAAATAATTATTTGGGCTCACAGTGAGCCCTAATTCATTATGTGCTACTGGAACTTGACTGTGTTATTTCAATGGTGGTTTCAGCTACGCCTACTGGAGGTCTACAACCGGAGAATTTACAAAGTGTATGGCAGGGACGAAAGCCTCGTCGGCGTGACTCCGAAGGACCAAATCTTTGCGTAAGTGTCCGAAAGTCTTGCTTGTAAGTGAAATGATGTTGTGCGCCCATCTTGATTTTCAACTGTTGGGCGAGTGGAGTGAATAGTACTGGGATAAATAATTGTTTTGTTTTCCATTTGCAAGAATATTTCACTGAGGCTAAATTGGTTATAAATTGGTAGTATATATTATTGAAGCAATCTTGGCAGTGCTGCGGGGCTCGCAATTGTGATCTTTTTTTAATCAAGACTCTTTAAATAACACTGTAATAGATGACTCAGATGCGTGGTAGTTAGTGGATAAGACACAGATCTTGGAACATGGCCTCCAAGATATATGGCACACTGCAGGCACCACCCGATCTCGTGCCCAAGTATTGCGCTGGTTCTTATCATTTTGTCATTTCTTGCGAGCAGTAATGGTGAAGGGTTTCAGTATCGGTATCTTTTATCAGTTTATTGACCCTTTTCCCGGCGCTCCCATGGGCGCTGCCATGTTTGATCACGTCCGTCATTGTCCTTTTTTATCCTCAAGGAAAGCCGTGCATCGCGAAGGGCCGACAACACAGGCAGTCCTTATGTAGCTGTGGCGACACAGGTTGATTCTATTCCTTAATATGCGAATCACTATTTTTGCAGCTAACTACCGCACACGTCTTCCTTTTATCGTTACACATTTTGCAGCATGAATTGGGCACAGTGCATTAGCGAACACCCACTTGCATTTCCGACAGCTGATCACATAGTAGCAGGGCAGAGCAGTAGTGGTTTCGTATTCGTGCGCATTCACTGAGGCAACGTATGGCGCGCCGCTGAAAGCGCCATCTCGTTCCTCTAGAGCAAACTGCTCCGCGAAAAAGGTCAATAAGTTATATCAGTATCAGTCAGTATCTATTTTTTTCCTAGCTTTTCCTGACTCATCCACTTGTATTTCATAGGTAAAATTTTGCACGAAGGCTGCAACTTAGCTACACAGTCTGAAACTAAGTTTTTTTTCCACACTCTAAAGGTTTGTTGCAGTTGGCCTTCAAAATAAGTTTGCATCGTGTGTGTGTTTGCTGACAATTACTGTAGCTGGAAGTTCAGTGTTTTCACTGCCTCTGCTTCTAGAGTGCTGAAATACTTTTTTGGTTTTAATATGTCATGTGACTAATGAGGGGCCCTGCACCTAGAAGTTTTTCGTAAAAGTACGCCCCTTTAATGTTAGCCTTTGCTGTTGCCACTCAAACTGTCTGCAAGTGACTTGTTTTGCAATTAGTACCTTTTGTTTGTTGCAGTGCCTAGCACTCAGATTCTAGTGACTCTGAATGGTTGGGAGGCTGAAAGCTAACCAGTGTCACGTGGTGGCAACACTTTTCAGAAATTTGGCCAAAACATAACACACTTTTTGCAAATCTAAGGTAGACGAAGTGCGATTTGGAAAGTGTGAAGTTCTACAGTTCCTCTTGTTGATGCATTCGCTCTGAACTGGAAGGGCCCGTTTTCTTGTGTCTAATATCTCCCGCACTTGTGAATTGCTACTGATTCCGACTGTAAGCATTTCCTATTTAAATAAACAAGTGCTTGTTATATGGTTAACGGTGTCATAGAAGCTGCAAGTTCATTCATGTAACTCTAGCACATGTTGGAGTGTTTTTTGGTACATCAGCAACACAGACTGACATGAAACTTGAGTGCTGGACACTTTTCTCTGAGCACTTGGTTAGGTTTGGTTAAGCCGATTGTGGCATCTGTGCTGTTTGGAAAGCTTGGCGTTCCATGGAACATACAAAACACTGCAGAGTGTTCTTAGATTTGCTCTGTTGTTGGCACCTCTTCACCAGGTTCGAGGTTCTGGACAAGGAAGTTGCACGGGAGCGAGTGGTGGAGGTGGCTGTTGTGCAGGCAAGTATTATTTTTTCCTTAGGGCAGCAAGTGAGGCTTCCCACATCAAAAAGATGTGGTTTTGCTCATCCTTTCCCATTCATTTAGATGGGGGCGGATTGCAAAAACGTTTAGTGTACTTAGATTTAGGTGCACGATTAAGGTGCACCCAGGCGGTCAGAGTTAATCTGAGCCACTTTGGCGTCTCTCGTAGCTTAAGTGTGGCTTTATGCTGTTAAACCCCATTAGCCAATCATTAATTCATTAGAACTAGCTCTTTTATGACTTTTGATAATACTAGTACTGCACTGAAACCTAGATACAATGAACTGGGATATAATGAATATTCATATATAACGAAGGAAAGTTAAATTGTTTCTCACCAATGACAGCATGTAACGAATATCTGCTTAAACGAAGCTTGACTGTATTATGTTCTAGCCCAATCACAGTGTTGCTTTTTTGTTTCTATATGCTTCGAAGGCTTCTTCTGTGTGTGCTTACACGCTGTAGGCCCCTCACGCAATACTCCAACCCTGGAGCCAGTAACGCACTCGTAAAAATGAGAACTTAAAAGCTTCTAGAAGCTCACAAACTATATTTGATTCCCGCTTCTGACCAGTGTCTTGACATGGGAGAAACAAGATACCTTTGCTAGTATTTGACCTTAAGCGGGCACCGCTAATGTGTCCTGGATGTCAGCGTGCCTTGGAAAGCTCGGACAAGTTGCAATGAAGCCTTCGTCTTCTCTATGCAGAGGGCGCTGATGCCTCCCCTGGCGAACACCTGCTCATCGTGTGGCAAGGAGTGCGTGGCCGAAGAGGACAAACTGAAGCGTTGCACCCGGTGCTTCCGCGTGGGCTACTGTAATCGGTGAGGAGTAGGGCACATAGTTGTCAAACGTTTTTCTGCAGAAAGTTGGGACGGGGTCTGAGTAGGAGTTGCAGACATTGAGATGTAATGCTCATCTTACCATATTTACTTGGTTCTAAGTGCATGTAGCCAAAACTGCAATAGGTGATGTCCAAATCCCACCCCTCAGTCTTGAATACCACCTTCCAATCTTGAAGACCATAATTTGCTGTACTGTGAGTACCGAATGCTTTCCTGCAAGTGCTGGAAAAGTTGGCCATCAGTGGACACCACGCATATAGCTAGTGCCCGAATCGCCTCTCCAGCAGTGTTGCCATTGGGTATTCAAGGAAAAAGAGCAAAACTGAACTCAAAAGTAGCCAATGTGTTTATTTTTGTGCCAAGTTTGTCGACATCATTAAGAAATACGGTAACTCCTAATTCATGGACGACAATGCACATCATTATTTCATTTCATTTATTTCTGAAAGTGCCCAAGAACAGCTCTACCCCTTAGTATTGGTGCATTTGTGTTACACAAAGGACCGAAAATAAAAACAACAAACAAAACAGAAAACCTGAAAGAACAGTGGTACAAAAGCAACAAAAAATTGAATTACGTCAATGACAAAAGTCAGATAATGAGCAAATACAAGAGCTGGAAATGTCAAGATCAAAACCTAAGGTATTTTGTTGTGTCGCAAGACGTGTTATAGTGTTAGAGGTGCAAGAGGAGTTCGTGCAGAAAATGCTGGGATTACACAAGTTGTGGCGGGCCATGCAGAACGTTACAGCTGACAGTAACCGCTGACAGGAGAAGTGGTTGTGAATTAGTTTATACAAGAATAAGTATTCACAATATTTTCACCTTATTTCTTGATTACTTATTCTTGTATAAACTAATTCACAACCACTTTTTCTGTCCGTGGGGGCAGAATTATGGCGCATAAATTCTGCCACATCATGAGTACTCATGAGAAGGCTTTTCATTTTTCTCTAAAGCGTGGAGGGCACATCGAAGCTTGACTTATTACAAAGTAGTAGTTGTATCGCTCCTTACAACTGCAGCTTTACTTTGTAAGAATCGCTGTCAGCACGTCCAACGCCACCTTGTTTGTAAGCTACTTCTTAGTTTGAGAAAACGCTTGAGAAAACACACGCTCTGGCTTGGTGCTTCAAATGAGGAGACAGTTTTCAAGACATTCCGCGAGGTGGGGTAAAGAGCATGCGCTGGGGATATTTCTGTAAGCTCCCACCGCGTGCCTGAAGTTTGCGTTTCTTGTCTGATGAAACGTACGGGCAACCATTTGTAAATGCTGAAATGAGGTGGCATTGCCATTATATCAGCCCAGATCCTTGTACTTCCTTTAGCTTCTGGGTTGATGGCATTCAACCTCGAGTGCCGACAAAACATTGGGAATCTTCAATTGCAGCTCTACTCTCATTTGCTTCAGGAACTAGAAGCAACGCTTTTGGACGCTCCTTTGATCTTCAGCACGAAGGTTGATGAGCTCCTCGCTTCCCACTTCCAGATCTAGAGCTCAAGAAGACCGATGTCATGTTTGTTTGCCTTTATGCAGCTTATTGCCCCATTTCTCATGGTAACTGTGTGATTTCACCCTTAGCAATTCAGTGATTGTGACAAAGTGGTGCTTCTACTTTTTATTTATTGTGCCACCTTTCCATAGTAGCCCTTTTTGAAAGGGCTATTTTGGCTACATAGGCTACAGAGGGCTACAATGGAAAGGTGGTTGGCCTTTAAAACCAGTCAGAAAGAGGCAATGGACTTCATCAGATTGCAGAATACCTTTTCTCTCGGTTGTGAATGGTGCCCCTTCGGAAGATCCAGACAGCTGCGTGGCGAGAAGGAATGACCTTAAACCATGAGCAGTTCGTAATCTGTAAATAAAGAGGCCTACACATTGTACATGCCAGCCGTTTTGTTTCAATGCACCATTCTGTAAAACTAAAAAATGCTTCGCTTACGTGGACAGCTATCAGGGATGTTCTCTGCCGAATTTTCTTTTCTGTTATGCAACCTTTGGGCACTTTAGGAGAAGTGCACTGAACGTCTTAATCTACTGGTGTGCAGGACGTGCCAGACCAACCACTGGCAGCAGCATAAAAGTGCCTGCAAGTTCTACCCAGAGTTAGTGGGCCTGCCTTTTGTGCTGAGCATGCCTGCATCCCAGGCGACATACCAGAACATCTGCCGGCTCATGGAGGCTCACTCGAGGTACGTTTTCACCCCAGTTATCGCAAGCTGCGTGTTTGTTAACCCAGAGCACTGAGATGCATAGTGCTAGAAAAAGAGGAACAGGCGACACTTTTTACTTTCCTGTTTGGCCACCTTTGTTGATAGTCTTTGCCCAATAACTTTTGAAAAACTTGCCCGCAGATCTCAGTCTTGCATTCCAAGATGATTCGTGCCAGTGGAGCTTGGTGAAATTTTCTTTTTGCTTGCGCTGAATGTGATGGAAGCAACGCAACACCTCCATGACATCATGCTGTGCGGCTAATCTGCAGTTTTAGTTTTCTAATTTCTCAGAACAGCTGTGCAATGCACTGACCTTGTGCTCCTTTCTGTTCTAGCAACTTCAAAGGATGAAAGAAGGAACAGGTGCAACGTTAAAAAAAGGACAGATACTTGTCCAGTGAAGCACATCAAGAACAACAATTTTACTGACTGTCGTATGGGTGTGGTATATGAAGTTTTCTTTAGCCGTGGCCATTTCTACGTAGGGCAAACAGGGCGGTGTATCAATCAGAGGCTAATGGAACATAAAAGGTCGTTGACCGGTAGATCGCCTTCCAATCTTTCCTTACATTGCCAAAACTGCCATGATTGTAACTGCACGCCCGAGTTAGATGAATGCGCGATACTGTACAGGCATAGGAATGAAGATAGGCGTCTAATGGTCGAGGCTTGGCATATCAATAATGGTGGTAGTGCGTGCGTGAGTCAGCCTTCAATTACCTTACATAAGGAATAGATGAAATGCCTCAACTGTTATCTCGCGCGTAGACCGGTACGTGTACCCGATTGACACGTGGTGCAACGATTCCAGAGCATGCACAGATGAGTTTTGTCTTTTCTTTTTTCGCCTCAGTGCTTCGTTCAGTTGATAGCCGGCGTTTGTGTTGTCCACTTCTCTTGTGTCCGTGTCTGCACGCCTTACCTTTCTTGCATTATGAATCCTTACCAACTAGCTCAGCATTCTGTCGTTCTAAGCTTCGAAGGATGATTTTGAGCATACTGCTTCTTCGGTTTCTTTCATTACATAGCAAGTTCAAATTTTTTTTTTTCTTAACATCGTTCAATGGATCGTTTGGCATAAAGGTCTGTGAAACAACGCAAACTTATTGTACCAGTCTATTTACCTCTAAAAGTGGTTGGAAAGGTCAAATATAGGTGGTTAACCACTGTTGCACTCCCTCCAGTGGAAGCAGGATGATGGGCGGCTTTCACAATTTGCGAGGCGGGCTATAGGCATCACTATCACTTCTCAGCATTGCTGGAGGAGGGACTCTTAATTTTATTGTCATAGCAATTATATGGACACTCCAAAGCGTATTTCTGCCTTCGACGTCGCCGTTGCCGTGAGGTTCCGTATGACGTCAATGGCGATGAAATCGTCGCCGTGCTCCGGACGCTGTATGTGCGAGTGAAAGGGCGCGAGGGACGCGCTTTTACAGGGAGCGAACGCACTTCGAAGAGCAAACGCGCATTCTGCGCCATGCTCACTGAAGAGCTGCAGAATAAAGCGTCTCTTTCCTCCTTTCCATATATAGAGAGCAAACGCGACTTTTTCCGTCGCGCAAAAGGCTGTGGGGGGACGGGAGGGAGAGAGAGAGGGGAGGCGGGACGTTTAGCTGCGGCACCAAATGCGTATTTATATAAAAACGCCACGCGCGTTCAGTGCGAACGCGGGCAAAACGCTGACGGCGTCGACAACAGTTCTGCGCGTTGCTGGTGCTGCTGCATGTCCAAGTTTATACAGATGATAAAACTACTATCCTTACTCCGTATAGCTCTCTACTAATTTGCTATCGCAATTGATGCTTCGCCTTTCAGGGGAAACTGCGACAATTTTTTTAGATGCTGCTCAGATCGAAAAATTATGCTTACAAAATATCCACGCACTTTTGGAAGTAACCGCTGCAGGTGTAAGCACTACCGAGGGTGAGCTTTTCATTGCGCCATAAAAAACTGGGTCCATAAAAATCGGTTTTCAGTCCCTTTAAAGAATCCCAAGTGGTTGAAATTGATCGGAGGACCCCCTCCCCCTACTATGGCGTCTCCCATATCCCCAGTGTTACTTTTGGATGTTAAAGCCCACATTAAAACATTATGGTTGATCCCTCTTTCTTAGGAATTGGTAGAACATGAAAGTGAAACGTGTCTTCACAGAAGCTGTTGCATGTTTGCTTCATGAACGCGCGGTCTGCTGCAGTGAAAGGCACACGACTTGCGGGACGGCGACCGTGTTGCATGTTTGCCTCACGTGCAGCGTCCTGTTGGCGAGCGGCGTTGAAACGTGGCAGGCATTTCAACGCGCTGACTTGATCGCGAGAAATTGATAAGGGCGTTCTAAGCCGCATGTCGGTAGTACATGCGTCCGTGACGTAATGGTTTCAATGTCGGGCTTCTATACTAGAGTTCCTGGGTTTGAATTGTGCCATCGAATCGAGCCATTTAATAATGTTTATTTTATTTTTTACACAGTACAGTAGAAACCCGCTGTTACGTTCCCGGGTGCTGTGTTTTCCCGGCTGTTACGTCTTTTGAGGCCGGTCCCGGCACAGCTCCCATAGAACCCAATGCATTGGTAACCCCGCTATTGCGTCGCCACTGTGGGACCGTTCCCGGACCATACACTGCGAACTGCCACCCCGCGCCATCCCGAGCGGCCATTTTGACTTTTCATGTCGTTTCGCTTAGTGGCTTGACGATGGCACTTGGCCGCCCAAAGTGCCGGGGGCGACACCTATGACGTATTTTCGGTTTCCGCCAGCAAAAATATGGCCTTTGAGATCCGTATTTGCTATCTCAATATGGTGTCTATGACGCGTTGTGGCCCTACAATTTGTTTTGGCGCATAGATGTTCCGTATAAAATCCAAGGGCGATAACGCCGTCACCGCGTGCCGTATGCTGTATGCTGTATGTGTGAGTGAAAGCGTGCGAGGGGAGCCGACGACCGTATCCAAATCTTGCGTGCGCAACAAAGAAAAGCAGGGAGGGAGCACGCCTTCTTTCGTTGAGCTCGAGGCACCGGCGAGGGGGGAGGGAGGCATAGCGAGCGGCGTTGTACTCTAGCATCAACTGTGTACTGCGCGGCGGTGCGAGGGCCGTATCTTGAAATGCGATCTGTGTTGGGGGCAGAGTCGAGGAGTGAAGGTGCGTCGGCGACTCGTAGCTTTGTGCGTGCTGCGTGTTCTCGGCGCGCAGTTTGCGTTGAAGCGATAGACAACAGCACGAAGGTCACTTCACTTTCTGCTGCAGCAGCGCTTCCTCACGCCAGCGTTTGACAGCGCGTGTCCGTGCTCAGTCGAGTGTGATGTGTTCATGTTTGCCTGTGGGCGCTGACACCATGCTTGTTAATATAGTTATTAACGAATGTTTACAAGTTTATGTGGACGATAAAACTACTATCCTTACATTGTATAGCTGTCTACTAATTTTCTGTCGCAATCGATGCTTCGGCTTTCGGGCGAATCTGACTTTTTTTCACACGTAAGAATGAAAATATTGCGTGCAGTTCAACACTACGCTCATTTCTCAATTTTTCCTATTTCTCGGCTCTTGCGTTTCCCGGCTCTTACGTTTTTGTTTTTTTTTTTTTACGGTCCCGTGAAAAACATCAGCGGGGTTCTACTGTACTTCGTTGAAAATTACGAGTTTACAAAGTCACAAAGCCGTTTACACTCGGTTTATTATCCTTTGGCTACACCGCAGTTTTAGCCTCTGCTGTGCTGCGACTACTGAAGCGCTCGCTGTAGTCGCTCGTGAGTGTCACGGTGCAGTACTTCGCTTCACAGCTCCTAGATGGCAGCACATCACATCCCTTGCAGGTAGTCATTCGTAAAAGCCGGCATAAAACACTTTCGTGTTAAAAAAATTTTTCTTGCTTGCTTGGTAGAACCATTTTGACCAGTTCTTCTTTTCTATCGTCTTTTGTTCAGGCATTCTGTGAATGTCTTCCAACCACCCGTGGAGTCCAGTAAGCGTACATTGGAGGCAGCCACGGCCGCAGCCACCTGCAACAGTGAGGTGGCCGACACTAACCAGGAAGTTGAGATTCACGTGAGTGCTTAGCTTGAAAATCACTTGCCTTTATTCTACCCTTGCCGAACAACCAAGATGTGTTATCAGGCAAGTGGGCATTTGTGAAACTTCGGAGAGAGTCAGTGGTAATCTGGGGCACTGTGTACACAAATAGAGATTTAGTGTACTGTACGCAAAGCCCTCCTAAATGCTATGTAAAATAGCGGGTCCAAAATACATATGCACAGAACGCCATGATCAGCTTTGCGGGTTATGTACACGCGCTGTCTTTTGGATTTAGCATTGCAGGTTCTGCCTGGCTAGTATAACAACATAGTCAACCGAGATTGCCTACTTTGACCAAAACTTAGCCTAGTTACTTGCTCTTTATCACGACAGCAACATATAAATGGTAAAATTAGCCTTTGCTTAGTTTAGTCTCTCATTGAGGACAAAGTATTGGCAACATTTTTTTCATCATTATTCAGTTGAGCCATCTGTTCTAGACTCCACCATTTCTGCAAAAGTGCTTTGATTTCTATATACCGGATGGCGTCAAGGCATTTGGCATTGGCCATATGTTTCCTATGTGGAATGCTCTACTAATTGTCTCCTCACCCGCCTAGTTGCTTAGCGGCTTTAGTATTGCGCTGCTAAGCATGAGGTTGCGGGATCTAATCCCGGCCACAGTGGCCGTGTTTCGGTAGGGGCGAAATGCAAAAAGCACGTCCACCGTGAATTCGGTGCACGTTAAAGAACCCCAGATGGTCAAAATTAATCCGGAGTCCCCCCCCCTACTACGGCGTGCCTCATAATCGGATTGCAGTGCTCACACGTAGAACCCTTACTTTAGTTTTTAATTAAGTCTCCTTAAGGGCATGCGTATGGCATAGCTATAGCCTTTCTGATTGCTTCTACTTAAACAGCCGAAACACTATTAGTACTAAAGCTTGCTAATTATTTAACTAGAATTACTGGAACTGTGGCTTGTTACATTAGTTCTTGCTCGTGGTTTTACGTGTGCATGATGTCCTTTCGCGAAGCGTTGTGATTTCCTATGGGGATCATCAAACCAAAAAGTGCTAAATGCTGCTTTTTCCTCTCTAAACACCAGCTTGGCCAAGGACAAGTTCTTCTGGTTGTATTCATTGTTTCGTGTATCATTTGTTTCCTGTGACTTGTGGCAAAAAAGCTGGCTTTTTGTAGTAAATCCTCACAGGCATTTTGGGTGGTATTTCGACGTTTGCTAGCATAGTCATGTGACCTGAGCCATATTAAAAGTAGCCGTAACTTGAACAACCCAGGCCGACACCGTGAGCCAAGGTGCTGGAGACAGCAGCGGAGCCATGTTCACGGTGACCAGTGTGAACACTGAAAACGTTGCCAGTAAGACTGACTTTGTCCTTGAAGATGAAGGTGAGCATTGCGAGGTTTCCAGTGCCTTTACTGTCGGTGAAACAAATGGAGATGACCCCCAACCTCCAGTCGCCTGAACTGTTTTTTTTTTTTTTTTACTTGTGGTAGCAAGTTGGCACCTGATGTTTGCACTGGTTCTTGAAGCCTCTTGTGTCATTTGTGCCTCCAACGTATGTAATCACGCAACATTTTGCACCTAGTAGTAGCGAGTTATACCTTGGCACTTTGGTCTTGGTACGACAGAGGCAGCGAGGTGACTAAAAGAGTCCAAAGACCGACATGGCGAAGCAGCAAAAGGAAGGGTTTATGGAGGCGATTTATTGGTGCTAGCCAGCCATGGTGCCAAAGGTTCTTCTGAGCAGTAGTTAGACGCGGCCGCTCATGCCAGGCATGCTAGTGTGCTCTTTATCTGGCGATACATACTCGTGAGCCGTTGTCTTCATCACCAGCGCCAGAGGCGACGGTCACGCTGCCACAAGTTAAAAGGAACACTGCAGAGGAACACCAAGTCAGTGCAGACTGATAAAGTAACATCTATGTGCTCTATTTTTGTTGATTTGGTGGTAATAAGCTGATTGGAAAAGAAAATGAAAGTTATAAAGTGCCATTTCTTTAATTTAGTGCCGAAACCCCGGAATCGGTGTATGTCACTATGTTGTCACAGATTTCAAAGTAAATTTATTTTTGTATTTTAGCTACTGTGGTGCATAAAAAGCTCGTGAAACTTGTTAAATTTGGCCTTTAACTCAGTGGCAGTTGTGCCCATTGTGCCTCTTCAAGGTGGCAGTTGCACTTCACACCTTGAAGAGGCACAATGGGTGTCGAGTGAGCTAAAATTATCTGCAATGCTAAAGAGGTGCGACTTAAAGCTAATGTATTTCTCTCGCATTTACCGCTAAATCGCCACTGAATTAATTTTTTTAGGGTCTTAGGTGAATTTATTTCTTTAAAGCTTCTTTATACAGTTAGACCTCGATATGATGAACCTCGATTTATCGAAATTCGCGGTGTAACGAACTGTTTTTATTTTTCGATCTTAGTTCCATGGAATTAACGAAATTTGCGATACAATGAAGTTTTTCGCTGCAAGTACAACTTCGTTATATCTAAGTTCCACTGTAGTCTTCACCTGAGGAGTAACAGGCTGTGTGAATGAGTGCCACATCAGCAATTTTACTCTTGTGAAAGGGTTGCGAAGGTTTAGAGCTAATGTTAAGTTTCTGTTTTGCCACTGTTTTGCCGCAGTTTTTGGGCTATGCTAATAAGCTTCCTATATATCTTTTTTTCTTCTCGATTTCCTCTTAGGGACTGAGCCTTTGGACTTCAGCGGAGTTATCCGTTTGGCGATGGACTGGAAGAACGACCAGCGCCAAGGGAACTACGTCCTTGTCGAGTCCAAAGAAGTGGTAAGCAATCGGCTGAGAGACCTGGGGCCGCATTTTTGACCAGTCAGTGGACCACTCTGAGTGTGCTTTGATTGTAAGCCGTGTGTTTTCATGTCAGATACTTGGGAGTGCATTGACAGCTTCCCGACAGCTCTAGTGAGGCAGGATGGAATGTGTGTACAGAATGGAATGTATACCTGAAGGTTATTGACTGGTACTATAGCCCCTGGGAGTCAAGTCTCATGACTGATGTGCTTTGGAAGTTCCCTTATGCTGGATTTAGCTTTTAGGGGTAGTAAGAACTTAGTAGGGTGGTAGCTGTGAGTGGATGAGTTTCCAGAAATTTCTGACTGTGTTTTGCACTGCTTTCGAGGCTATTATCTATACAGTAAAACCTCGATAAAACGAACTTGGTAAAATCAGCAATGTGATCTTTTATGCAAATAAGTACAGTTGCCGATAGATTTTTCTTGCACAAAAGGGGCCGAAAAAGTTTCAGGACTATTGGCAAGCGGAAAAGGCCGATTTAAATGAGAAAAACATTCATTTTCTTGAATTTGAGAGTTGACCCTTGAGCACGCACTCCCCCCCCTTCTCCCCATGCTTGTGCTGCAGGAAGACTGCACTCATCAAGCTACCATCCTTCTTGGCTCACCCTCGCACATTTTCACTCGCACCTAAATCGTACAGTGTGTAGGGCACAAGAAATCTTGGCGCACTTGGACTTTATACGGGACGTGTCGCTGCTTCGCAGCCGCCATTTATTGTCTCGGTATTCCTTCGCGGTGGCAATGAAATTTTATTTGAAGTCTTGTGTAAACACACTTCGTTATCTGTATATGTATCTTGGGGACCTTTATAAAACATACAACAGCACATGCTGTTACAGAGCAACAAATCAGGCGCCATCAGTTTCCTTTTTTTTTGATTGAGTGTGGTACGTAAAGCCAACAACTTTCGGAAGGTAATCCTGCTGCAACAGTGTGTTCACTCTCTAACTCTTGCTGTTTTACAGGAGTACTCAATGTCTGACGATGACCGCAGCATGTCCATTTATGGTGAGCTTGCATTCTTTTTCCTCCATTACATGTTAACTATTCGGTTAAATACCATACCACTCACTATACAATGCATAGTTCTGTCAGACGTTGATGCACTGCCAGGGGGCTGCTACATCTGTAAGACAAGTAGGAGGTCTGTGTTTAATGTGTGCTGGTTTCATTCATAGGTTTGCGTTATAAGTGCTAACAGTCATGCTAATAAGCAATTCGTCACGTGCAGTGGAGCGGAAGGACAGCATGATGAATGGATAGAAGTGATGTGAATGCAGTGCTTCATGACTTCTCTCCTGTTGTTGTGGTATTGTTGTCGTCTAGCAGCACATAATGCGAGGAAGCTTAAGCTCGAGCTGAACTCTTATTTCCCCATTCAAATACAGTTAAACCTGCTTATAACGAACCTCCATATAACGAATTCCTGGATATAACGAAGTTTTTCGATTCCCCGCCATTACTCCATAGAAGCACATGTATTTGAGACCTCTACGTAACGAAGTGGCAGCGGGAGACCCCCTCGATATAACGAATTTTCCCTTCCGACCACCTAGAGATTTCGCCCCAAATTTTGTCATTTTTGCGCGAGCAGCAACCGGAAGCACCTTCTCCGCCGCAATAGAATGCAAAGCGAGCGCACGCGTGCGTGCGTGCGTGTGCGAGGCAGCCCTGCATCCCTCGACCTGGCGATCTTGCCGCCGCGGGCGTGACCTTTCCCCCTCCCTTCATTCAAATCTGATCCTGCCGCTTGCTGCAGCTGGCCTAGCCCGCCAAGCCAGCACTCTCTCCTTTTCCAGCTGATGTCGACGCGCTGTCAAACGCTGGCGGCGTGTGGAAGCGCCGCTGGACAAGCGAGCGAAGTGACCTTCGTGCTGTTGTCTATCGCTTCAACGCAAACTGAGCGCCGAGAACACAGAGCACGCAGAAAGCTACGAGCCGCCGACGCACCTACACTGCTAGACTCTGCCTCGACGCAGATCGCTTTCAAGATACGGCCTGCGCGACCGCGCGCCGCCCCGCTATCCCTCCCCCGTCGCTTCCTCGCCGGTGCCTCGAGCGCAACGGAAGAAGGCGCGCTTCCTCCCTGCTTTTCTTGCGCGCGCGAGATTTAGACGCGGTCGTCCGCTCCCCTCCCACGTTTTCACTCGCACATACAGCATACGGCGCGCGGCGACTGCGTTATCGCCCTTGGACTTTAGGGTACGGCCACGCTAGCGGCAAAAACACGCAGCAAAAACGCGCGTCATGCCGCGCGCGGCAAAAGCGGACGCGCGAATCGGGGGTCTTGCTGTGTGCCGCGCGAAATGGTTTCTGCGGCAAATGCCGCGTGCCGCGAGATGAAAAACCAATCAAGAGCGATGAGGGTGACGTCACGGAGCCATCACAACCGGAACGCCGCCGGTCCGCGCCGGGTTTTCAATCGCCGATCGTCGTCTCTCGCATGAAACAACGAGCGCTCGCGGTGTTGCTCACCCGTTCGGAGAGTGCGGGAGATCTTATCGCGCTGCCGCGCTACAGTCCGCGCGGCGAGACGCGCGTGCCACGGTGGCCTCGCGGCAAGGCGCTGACGCGTTGCCGCTCGCGGCATGACGCGCGCGTTTTTTTGCCGCTAGCGTGGCCGTACCCGTATATACGGAATATCTATGAGCCAAAACCAATTTTAGGGCTACAACGCGTCATGGACACCATCATTATATAGCAAATACGGATCTCAAGGGTCATAGTTTTGCTGGCGGAAACCGAAAATACGTCATAGTTGTCGCCCCCGGCACTTTGGGTGGCCAATGCCATCGTCAAGCCACCAAGCCAAGCGACATGAAAAGTCAAAATGGCCACTCAGGCCGGCGCGGGGTGGCAGTTCGCAACGTATGATGCGGGAACGGTCCCACAGTTGCGATGCAACAGCGGGGTTACCAATGCATTGAGTTCTAAGGGAGCTGTGCCGGGACCGGTCGAAAACAACGTAACAGCCGGGAAAACGCAGCCCCCAGGAGCGTAACAGCGAGGTTCTACTGTAACACTATACGACGTCATCGTGACGCTCGCTCTTTGTTTCCGATGCCTCGCGCTTGTGCGAAACGACATGCGTCCACGCATCCGGTACCTGGTGTGACATTCCGAGGATGAGTGCTTCGACGAAAACAGAAAACGGGTGCGCGTTACAACTGAGGGGGCGTTATAATCGAGTAAATACGGTAAACGTTTATTTTTCCAGTTTTCGTGCCGGACCTGCATATAACGAAATCCTCTTTATAACGAAGTTTTTCGGGAATTTCTCAATTTCGTTATATCCAGGTTTAACTGTACAGGTGAAATGTAGAAATGCTCTCGCGAGACAACTGCTTGACTGAATTGAATGAAATTTGTTGCATTTGAGAGAGAAAGATAAATTATAACCACTGTGGGAAGCAGAATTTTGATTTTGGAACTCATTTTGGAACTTTTGGAACTCAAGCTTGCTGGAAATTTGAAAGTTTCAAAGAAACGACTGATGCATGAAGTTTGGGAAATCAGTTACTCTGCACCAAAAACAGATATCACAGTTCTGTAAAGCGCATCTGTTATGGCATCTTAAGTAGTAAAAAATTGCGGAAAGCTTAAGCTGCGTAAAAAGCCTAAATTCGGATTTGTGAGATGCAGAGCTTCCATGTGCAAAATTTTGTGTTTGAAATACGAGGGAATGCGTCATGAAAGGCTTAAAAAGTCGATGGTTTTGATATTGAATGTGAAAATAGAAATTAAAAAATACGCCATAAAACTTGCTGCTCCTTTGCATGACCTTCGAGATAAGGCACCACCCATGGTGCACTGGAAAATATCGGAGGCGGCAGACTGGGACTTGTGTTGTATCCACAAACCACCAGGTCCACAGGTCGTCTGCTTAGGTGCTGTTTGGAGGTCTGCTAAAAAATTAGACAGTCACTAGCCCTGCAGCTTCACCAAGGTTGCGTCAGTAGTAAACGCTACTCATTTATACTCAAATTAGCCAAGTGTGAAATTTCTTGCAGTTGGCCTTTAAGTTTCCTTTTTAATAAGTAATTTAAGAAACCATGTGGCAGCTGCCTACAGTTGAACCTCGTTATAATGAAGTCTTATCAGATGCAAAAATAGCTTCATTATATCTGATATTCATTATAAGCATATATTTCTTGCACTCTGGCATGAACGAGAATACTTTATACAGTCAAACTCACTTATAACAATATTGAAGTGCCACAAAATTTCCATTGTTATAACCAATAATTGTTATAGCCGGGTCGAACAAAAAAAATCAAAATAGGGTGCTGGCAGAGCTGTTGTGAGAAAACTATAATGGCGGGGAGGCCGGTGCCCCTCTCCACCACCTTCCTCCATCTGGCTGCTAATTGTGTTGACTCGTTTAACGGACTCTACTTCCTGCGTGCTCCGATCGCGTGTAATAGGCTGTGGCTGTCGGCGTTCAAGAATGGCGCTGCTATAACAACTGCAAAGCGGGTCACGGGCGGCAAGTAATATGCAAGCTCTGCCGACGCATCGCTTTGGTTTTTAAAAAATGCGAGAAGTTTGCCGCAGTAGCCTCAGCTTGAGAAATCCAGAAGAAACGCTGTGGCGAGATCGCCACAAGCATCTCGCCACGTACTTCTCACTGGCTTGCACGAGAAAAGCCCATGTCCGTCTGCTTTGCTTGCTTTATGCAAAGCTTGCTGACATCCTTCTCTCACGAAGGTCCCTCACGAAAACGAAGCCCCGGAGGGACTGAATCATTTGCAGGGCCTCCTGCGAGGACAACGTTGAGGCAGCCTGCTCTACGACGTCATCGCTGCCGTCGCTGCCATCGCTATGCGATGCGAACACGTTCACGACTATCGCCTCATCGGTTAGAAGCACTTCACCGACTTCGTCTCCAAATCTATAGCAGTGTGCTTTCTTTTCACTGGCTTCATCGTGCATTGCCGATGATCACTGGGCGGATCAGCCATCTTCCGTTTCGATGGCGAGTCAACCGAGGCTGAGAAACCACGTGGCCCGGAACGATATCTACCCAGCCAACAAAAACAAGCACGATCGACTTAATTTGTCGGCAGAACTGCGCAGTTTGAGGGGCCAGCGAGCAATCAGGGCCCAGCGCTATCAGCACAGTTGGTGCGGTCCATTTGTATTTTGGAGGGTGGCGCAGCGTAGAACTATGGACGTAGCTTATTCGTGTTTGAAAGGGTGGAAGGGCGACGGGAGTAGAGGCGTACGAGGCTGGTGATATGGGGACGGCTGGAAAACGGCACACGGCAGCGTGCAGCGGCTGGATTTTTTTTTTTCTGTTCAAGGATTTCGCATTCCATTCCCTTTCGGCATGGACATCCAGTAGCCAGACTTCATTGTTATAACCTATAATGCGGCCAAGGGGCATTGTAGTAGACGGGTTATTTCATCATAGAAAACATACGAAAGTTGATGGCGCAGCAGCTTCTCGTTGTTATAACCGATATACAGTGAAAACCAGTATCGTTGTTATAAGTGGGTTCGACTGTATTTACTTCGTTATATCCACGTTCGTTATATTGAGGTTCAACTGTACAATCGGGACTGCTGTTGATGCTGAGTGACACCTGCTGCCGTAACGTTCCCGTGTCCCTACTTGCAGAGGAGGACGGCATCACGCTGCACCAGTGCCTGCGGCTGTTCACGGAGCCCGAGGTGCTGGACCCGCAGGAGGCGTGGTACTGCCCGAGCTGCCGCGAGCATCGCCAGGCTACCAAGGAGTTCTCCCTGTGGCGGCCTGCCCGTCGTGCTGGTCATCCAGCTGAAGCGCTTCTCCTTCACCCGCTCCATCTTCCGCGACAAGATTGACAAGATGGTCGAGTTCCCCGTCTAGTGAGTGCGCGCTCTTCTTGCCTCGTCGAGGGCAGGCTCAGACTAGCCAACCTCAGAATTTGAAAAAATACAGTCGCCGAACGATAGTGTGGACTCGACGGGGACCGTCAGGACGTCCGAATAATCGAGAGTCTGGAATAACGGATTCGCCCAAAAATAATAAGTGAATTTATTCCACAAGTGACCCAAAAAAGGCGTGCCATATTTTTGACTGTCGCTTTCGGAGATTCCTTCAATTTTACGTGACTATAGTGCATCACGCGTCGACGTCTGGTAGTGACGGCAATCTTGGCACAGTGCCAAGCGTGCTATCTTATCATTGTGCGGAACCGCTGCCGCCCGTGGACGCATCCAACGCTACGCACATGAAATATCGCGAAAATGGAAGTATCTTTCGAAAGTGATCGTTCAAGAAAAAGGCCCAATTTTGTCAATTCGTGTTGCTGCATGCATATTTCACTTGTCTTTGGCCTAGACATTCCATGTCCGTCGTTTTATAGCAATGCTTTTTATGCTATTTTTTTCACGCTTTTCGTGCTTCGTCGGTCAGTGTGATTCTCCACATGTGTTATCAACAGGATTGGCTGGCCATGAACAGTAGATGATAAGAGTGGCACAGAATCGAGCTGAACGCGTTGCTGTGAAATCACGCCCCGTATCTCAATTATTGTCAAGCTGTCGCTTGCAGATAGACAAAAATACAGTCAGTGCATGCACTGAACGTTATCAGTGGCTACTAGATCGACAAGGCCAACGACCATGCCAATGACCATGTCGACGACATCTCAAAACAAAAATATCGCTATTTCTGCTTGACTCGATAGCCAAATTAGCACATGGACGAGCCATTGGAAGTCTAATTAGTGCACAACGTGCTGAAAGGTGTTTGAAATATCGGATGTTCTTATATATTAAGTTTACTGGGCTAGTGGCGGTGCCGTGAGGCTGAACGTATAATCAAGCACGTCCGAATTATTGATGTCTGAATAATCGGTCGTTGACTGCACTGTAGTTGAAGCCAAACGGTACTAAAATTTGGCAGAAATAATCTAAGAAACGTTTCATTACTCAACATGTTGATTGCTTAATGAAGTTTTGCAACAGCCATGATCTGTGTTGCAGTTAAATAGAGATGTTTCTAAAACTTATTTTAAATATTCCCGTAAGGCAGTTGAAATTTCAGTTGCCCTGATACATTGGTTCTATAATAAGTCTGTGTCACTGCTGCAGGTAGGTCTGAATAGCTAAAAGTCGGGCTCTGCAAAATAGATCAGCGACTGTATTTGTATTCTTCTGGAATCAGTTTTGCTCTTAATTAGACGGAAATGCAAAAAATGACTTCAAATTCTTGTTGTCTATACGGCAGTCGTCGACAATCTCTAAAAAGCAGGCATTTTGCGATGATATCTTAAATGTTGGCAGGTATGTAGGGTGTATTTCTGATAGGCTTTCAGTGTAAATTGAAACAGGGATACAAGAAAAAAAAAAAAGGTCTGCGAGGCTTCAATCCAGCTAGCTATCAACACTCGTACTGCCCCAGTGGCAGGCTGCCACAGCAGATCGACTCTCGTTACTTCGGGATGACCGTCATTGCCACTCAAGAGAAACAAAATTTGCTCGTACCTTTGATCTAAATTCTGTCACCTCTCTGTCGTGTGTGCTAAACTGCTTCGCTGATAATCGACCTTCACAGCAGTGGAATAGCACGTGATTTCTTTTTCGTACATATACCTTGCCCACAGAATTTAAAAAAAAATAACTTGACAGCTTTGTAAGCGTTTTTCTTTTTTGATGCATTATTGCTCATTTACCAAACTTTTTTGGGTTTTCTCACACCACTACACCCTTCCCTCTTTTTCTTGCTAGTGGCCTGGACATGAGCCCTTACTACTGCGGCCCCAGGAGTACCGAGGGTCCCTCCACCATTTACGACCTTTTTGCTGTCACCAACCATCATGGCGGCATGCTTGGTGGCCACTACACCGCATTCGCGCGCTGTGTCGACCCCGTAGACACACACCTGAGCGAGATCGGTGAGCACTGTTTCCCATATTCCAGTGCAGCGAGCTTAGGGTGAACGTAACGAGGCCTTAAAGATTTATCAGCCTTGATGGAACTTCAACTTTATCTCCACTGTCATCTCTGACTTGTCATTCGTCCCCCCCTCCCGATTAAGTGAAGGTCCAAGCGCTTTTAAACCCTAGGAAAAATATTTCCAAGCATCAGAACAACCTAAATAATTTACTATAATACTTGCCTTTGTAAAGCAGTTTTTGTTCCGGTACCCTGGAGGTGCGTGTGTCGAGGATGAATGAATGAATGAATGAATGAATCCTTTATTTGTCCCAGTCAGTTAGGAAATGGATTCCAGACAAATAGCTACAAAAGAGTAGCTTGAGGATGTCTGGCACACAGAAAACAAATACAGTAGAATCTCGTTAATTTGAACTCCAAGGGGGGACCTGAAATTTATTACAACGAAACGGAGTTCGAGCTACGGAGAGCTCGATCAGCTGTGCGGTACAGCGCGCGAAACCGAAAACCATCTCTGGGCTTGACATTGAGAAAGTCTTGTTTTTCCTCCATCTGGTGCAAAGATGTGTGCTGGAGGAAGCCTAGGTCCGTATAAAGTCCCAAGTGCGATAAGATCGCGCCTTGCAGGGTTGTTATCTGTGGGTGTGTGGGTAAACGTGCGGGGTGCGCTGAGACAGGTGGTGGCTGGATGCGCGCCTTCCTCCCATGTGCCCATTATTGTAGGTGACGTGATCGAGCACACCCTAGGAGAGAGGCGTATCTTAGGGCGCGGTAACGTGATCAAGTGCACACTAGGAGGAAGGGAGGGGGGGCAGGTGAGTGTGTGTGCAGTAACGTGATCAAGTGCGCTGGGGGCTCCTTCCTGCTCCTTTAAACCGGATGGAAACGGAGGGTGCTCCCCACTCTGCTTGCTTCGTTTCGGTCTGGCTTCCTGCGCCTCTTTCTCGACGGCAGCTAGCGACGCATCGAACTTCGCCTTTGGCTCAGGTTTGTTTGAAAAACAGTCTGTGGAAATGAGAAATTTTTTCGGAATAACCATTAAGCGATTATTAAAGTTTGAGTTCGCGGGAGTTCTTCTCTGTTCAAATACATTGTGGGGACCAACAGAGCGGTTCAAATTATTCGTCAATTTGAATTGTAAGAGATTTCGAATTTTCGGGATTTCACTGTACAGTGAAAGCTCGTTAATTCGCACCTCATTAATTCGGACTTTCGGGTTAATTCGAACTGATGGTCATGGTCCGGCCACAATATATAGGCGTCTATGGGTTAACCAACTCGTTAGTTCACGCGCGCATCGGCTCCTCTATCGATAATTCGAACTGCGCGCCGCTGCGTGGTGGTATTTTATACTGCCGCCGCAAGCTTTCAAGGCTCAACGATAGATAGCGCGAGCGCAGCGGCGTCACTAAAGCCCCTCAATAAAAATTGAGGGGCTTTAGGCGTCACTGTCGTCATTGCGCTCGCTCTTCCGCATCGTGTGGCGGTTCGTGTCGGACGTGTCTGCGTAGTCTCCGTGTCCTTTGTGTGCCGCACATTCAGTCGCTAGGCCTCGTGTACGTCAGAGCTACGAAGTCGTTCGGTGCCGTGTCGCTACGATGTGACGCTGCTCACGGCCTTGCATATGTTGGTGCGTTCCTGGGATCAGGTCACGGCAACAACTGTTGCCAATTGCTTCCGCCACAGTGGCTTTTGTGTGACCAATGAGGGCACAGCTTGCGAGCCCGACGAGCGCGAGGCCGTGGTCATTCCTGCCGGATTGCGGGATGCGCTGGAGGACGTAACCTTCGACGACTACGTCGATGCAGATCGCTGTGCAGCGGTCTGCGGCACAATCACCGACGATGATATCATCGCGCAGGTGACTGGTGGAGAAGCGCCCGTCGTCGATGTAGGTGCGGATGACGAAGAGGATGATGCACCCACGCGGCCCTCAGCTTTGGAACTAATGGAGGCTATGCGTGTCGCGCGTCTATTCTTCAGCTTCGAGGAAGACGCAGAGGATGCTTTCTGCCACGTTCGCGCGTTGGAAAACAAGGCTATAGCGATCGCATTCAAAGAAGAGAAACAGACAGTGATCACGGATTATTTTCGCAAGTAAATATTTTTAGTGATTTTCCAACAACCCGGTCTCAATTCCTGCTGTTTTTTCAATGAATTTCGTTAGTTCGAACTTCGGTTTAATTCGAACTCATTGGGCGTCCCCGAGAAATTCGAATTAACGAGCTTTTACTGTATATGCATAGGGTTATGCAATCGCAACATACATATTCCACACATATTTATGCATGCGATTTGCAACGCTTTATACAGGAGCATACATGACAGAAAAAATGGTTCACTGAGTAGTATGTATACACTTAATTTGAACATAAAACAAGAAAGCGTACAGTAAAACTTAGCAAGCAAAAAAAAAGAAAGGCAATCAAGTGATTAAACTATAATACAGTAAACCTTGGTTAATTCGAAGAATTTGAGCAGTCCCGTCATTTGCAATGCAAATTCTACCGGATAATTTGAATAGCCCATGCGGCTCTAGCCGGAAAATCCGAAGTTTCCGGCTGGCAGCAACGTGCGACTCTTAGGTTAGGGTGCTCCATACAGTCGCCGACCAATTTCACGGACCTCACGGGGACCGAAAAATTGTCCGAAAAACTCGTTCCGCCGCACAAAAAAAAAAAGAAAAGAAAAAATATTGAGCTGCTTAGTGGGGCTTAAACAAATCTCTAATAATGCCCTGCCTCATACTATGCATGGAGAGGATCAGACTTGCTTGGATTTGCGCAACAGTGACATCTCCGTGTACAGTCTACACGAGCGTCACCGCGTTGGCGATCTCGGCCAACGAAGTTCGCCATGGAGATCGAAGAAATGAGCTTCGCACCGCTTGGCTCTCGCGAAGGCTCAGGAGGTGGTGCCAATCACCGAGATGAACATCTAAAACAGATCACACAATAATGATTATGATGATAGTGCTGACCGCAAAAAGAAAAAAAGTGATGTCTTCTGGAGTGTTTTGTCAGCCAAGGAAGAGCAGGCATGGCCTCCAAGACTAGAGAAGGGCGCATGCGCCTCCCAATCTTGGAGGCTATAGAGCAAGCCACTGGATGCCAAGCCAGCGGAAAATCCAACATGGTGGCCTCCAAGATCAGGTAGCCTGGCTCGGAAAAAGCGATTTAGTCCAGAAAATCGAACTCTGAGGCCTCAATTCATCAGAAAAATCGGTTGCGAAAATGCATTAGCTCAACGGAAACCCTGACGAAACCCTGACTGGGGGCTCAAGCACAGATTCCTGCGGAACTCCAGATGTTACTGGTACATTTTTAGATGGCATATTTTCTATTACTATGAATTGGGATCTGTCTAATAAAAAGTTTTTAATCCAGGTGGTTATTGCCCCTTTTCCAAGCACAGTTTCTAGTTTTGCTATTATTTTTATGTGGCAAACAATTAAATGCTTTAGCTATGTCAGTAATATATCAATTTGACCGGCTTCTGTGAACGCCAGAATGTGCGTATCTTCGTCGTGGCCAGCCAGCCGATTGAGAAGTCGCTGTTCTGCTATCTCTTCTCTCGGAGCCGGTTTCAAGGAAATTAGTGATATATTTCAGAATTATATGCTCGAGCAACTTACAGGATGTGCTTGTTAATGATATTGCCCTGAAATAAGACGGCATGTCTGTGTCTCCCGATTTGTGTATTGGAATTATTTCAGCGACTTTCCAATCGGTCTGGTAGTTTGGAAGTTAAAAGTGATTTGGGAAAAATCAGGCCGAGGTACGTCCTACATAATTCCGCATAATTTTGAGGAATATATTAGGAATGTCATAGGGCCATTAGCCTTTTTGGAATCTAGTTTTAATAGGAGGTTAAGAATTCCGGTGTCAGTGATGTCTATGGGACCAATACTCGCATTAGTAGCCGTTCCAAGGGGAGGTAGAAAGATATTATCTTCTTTAATCGCTGAATGAAAAAAATCATTAACTTCATTTGCTCTGGTGGTGTTTTCTTCTGGCAAGGGTGTGGACGCAGCGGACGTGCTCAGGTGAAAATATCTCCAGAATCTTTGCTGATTACTTGTAAGAAGGTTCGGAAGGGTTACCTTGAAGTACTGTTGTCTCGCTTGTTTTTTCTTTTCTTTGAAGTCTGCAACAGCATTGAATTTTTACTTGGATCACTAGCACTAGCTTTTTCCTAGGGTTTAGAGCAGCTCTAGGACCTTCATTTAATGTGAAAAAAATTAAGTCAATATATTACGTCCGTACCTCATGAAGTTTACAACTCTGTAAACTACACTTGATAAAACATATAAAGCAAAGTTGATACAGTCGACTTATGTCAATTCGACCGCAATACAGCCGTGTTATGCGGTAAAGCATACAAACATTGTGAACACGGTTTTGGTTTCGTTTTCAATTGTACTGCGCACACAATTTTCAGAAAAAAGAAAAGGTGCCATAGAGGTCAGGCACATACTACATGCTGACTGGTCAAGTTCGCATTATTTGGTGGAGGTCTATTTTAGGTATTACAAAGTTAAAAGTTCGAGCCCATAGAGATGCATGGGCGGCGGCTGGGACCTTCGGTTAGTTTGGATCGAATTAACCAAAAAATGTAATTAATCGTAGTTGAATTAACGGAAGTCTACTGTATATTACACACTGCCGTGAAATGTACCACTAATATGTAAGTAGCACTTTTGTAAAGCCCCGAGCCCCGAAATTGTCTCATAAGAGCATTTCTGCGTTTTACATGTATTCAAATATGCGGCATCGGAGTTGGCCCCGAGCTAAAGCTTCCTTACAATTCAGCGTTGGAAACGCTATCACCCGTCGACACGTCCGTTGCTAATCACGAAAGTAAAAGTATATTCGAAAGTGGTCGTTCGAAAATGCGACCGAAGTTTGCAACGCGTTGCTCTGCACACATACGCTTGCCCTTGGCCTAGACCAGGGGTCCTGACTGGTCCGGAGCCTGCGGTGGCCCCTCTCATGACGGCTGGCCCGCAGGCGGGCGCCTTTCCCCGATAAGCCTCCTCAAAGCCTCCACCTGCGAGCAGGTCTTCTTGACAAAATCTTTTGTTACTGTGCTTTTCAATGGAAGCCACCTTCACTGCACTTACGAGATTGTGCCATTACGCCACCTCGTCCGAGGCAGTGCCAATGAACCAGAGGTGGCATGCGACCATGGCGTGACAAGCATGGGACACTCCGATTAGGTGGCTCCAGACATCACTTCAATAGACACAGCAAAACTCGGGACTTCACCCAGGCACACTGGGCCCAGAGAGCGTTCACCCGCGAAGCTACAGTATGTAAACAGCTGTACATAGAGTTAAGCTCATTTCTTCAGTCCACAGCATGCTTCAGCCCACTATATGCATGGTACGGTAACAGGGCAGGGCATCTTTAAAGAATTAAATAAAATTGTGTCCACGTGCAGCATGTAGTGGGGCAAACTAAAATCTGTAAAAATTAATGGGCAAAAAAACATGTCCGGAGAAAAAAGAAAAGGCCGTATAGGGCAAATACCGTATTTACTCGAATATAACGCAACTGCGATTGTAGCACAAGGGTCAACTTTTCAATCCGTGAAATAAGAAAAACAAAACTGCGAATGTAATGCGAGATGAACAGAAAGTGAAATGGGACCTTTATTCAAGGAATCAATTCGGAAACCAGTTCTCTTCACTTATCGTCGTCTGAGAAGCACACGGAGCTTTCCTTGGGCGGTATTCCCGGGCAATTACTTTGAGAGATAGTTTTGTTTCGCAAAATTTCACATCACTTGGCACCGAAAGCGTCCCCGACAAGGGTTTCTGGCGCTGTGCCAAGCTTGTTATCAGTGCCAAGAGTGCTGTTGGCCATATACTCCGAGGGGTTCGGTGCTGAAAGGAGCAAAGTCTTGTGAAAGCAAAACTATTTCCGAAAGTGATCGCCCAAGAATCAAGTCACCCGTGCGGTTGAGCTCGTTTGAAATTATGTACTTCTTAAAATACAGCAGCATCATTTCACTCGGGGACAGTACCAGGCCACTACGAGGCCCTTCCGACCGGCCCCGCATTTACAAAGGGCCTCCCATTGGTGCCACCATCCAGAAATTGTTGACTCATCGACATCGAGCCGCTGAGCCATGGCGGAGTTTCCCCGCTCCTCGGCCATCAAAATTACTCGTCTCTCGAAGTGACTGTCATCGCGAACTCTCTGCGTCGCCATAACATTGCGAATGAACATAGTCGAAGCGCTAAAGGCTGCAGGGTAATGCAGTACCGTAACCTTAACACCAGCCACAAGCACAGCGAAACTGCCATCGATTCTAACAAAAAAGAAGTTTTGACTTCGGTCGACATTGCTCTGAATTGAATTGAGACGTAAAGGTACAGGTTGCCAACATAATGTTAAAAACTGCGGAATTTAGAATATATATATTTTTTTAATTGTCAATTTTGCCGTTATTCGAATGTAACGCGAGGGTCAAGTTCAATCAACGAAAATCATGCAATAACTCTAGTTACAATGGAGTAAATATAATAACAAAAGCTGCTGAACTTGGTGGATACTCAAAGCTTATGTTATTGCACTGCATGATTCATGAGCACACCCACTGTGGAGAAATAAGTGGGCAGGTCCTGTGTTCTGAAACCTGTTGTTTTATCTGCTGATGTTATATGGTTGCATGGGCTGAATGCTGCCATTTCCATAAATTTCTAAAGACGATGGTATTGGAGTTTGTAGATGGGATGTACCACACATGATTTCGATGGCAGAGCTGTCGAAAAGGTTTTGTGTTGTTTTTTTGACCTTAGGGAAGAAATAAAGGCTTCTTTGCACAGAAGGATCGCCTCAACCCACTACTGTCCAGTTGCGAGTGGCTCTGAATTGCCCATTTGCATTGACTTAACAGACACCATGAAATACCGCAATGTGAAGCTTCCTCATTCATGACCAGTACATGGACATTAAATGCTGCAGGGCAAAACTGCAGTATTTTGAGAAACAGGGTCAAAATCGCAAGTGGGAGCATTTCCACTGTTGTTCGGGGATTAGTGTGGATACTAATACGGCATTTCCTTCCCTATTTGCAACAAGAATCCTCGGCGATCTGCAGGCACAGTTTAGCGTGAAATTGTCTGACCTTGACGCCACGAAGGAGGAACTATAATTGTTCCAAAATTCATTTAGCTGCGATGTGGATGCACTGCCAGGCTCCTTACAATTAGAAGTAATTGAACTGCTTTCAAATGACATGTTGAAGTACAAGTACAAAGAAGAACATCTAATCAATTTCTACAAATTACTAGGCTTTGAACAGTTGCCAAACTTAAAGCAATTTACCTGCAGGAACATATCAATTTTTGAAATACCTACCTTAGTTAGCAAACTTTCTTCAGGATGAAAAATAAGAAGTCGAGATACAGAGCTAGTTTACCTGACAAACACCTGGAGTTCCTTGTTTATTGACTTATCAGGCTTGCCGCCACAGTTCACTAAAATAAATAAGTCGGAGCATCAGGTCCATCACTCCCATTAGCCTCGTCCTACATCTTGGCAACGGGACGCAATTCCGATGCATTAAAATATACATGCTGCTTCATGCACTGTGCGGCATATTACTTTCATCACATGCTTCCCCGTTTATACGTATGTTAACAATGCAAATATACGACTATGCTAACGTAAATATGTAAATGTTAGTCTGTCCTGAATTTTTTTTTTTTTTTTTTGCTGAGAATCCTACTCCACGTTTATTTATTGCCGTGATTATTTCCTTTCATATTTTTGTTAATCATCTGCTTCTGCTTTAATATGTTGCAATTCGTATCCGTTCCGATTGGTGTCATTCTGAATGTACAGTGTCTCATATATTATATGTGGTAGTCAGCGGCTACTATAGTTCTTCTAAAGCCTTGGCAATTCCCTTGCATATTGCGCGTCGTGCCTTGTTTCAATTCTGTCACACATTGTTGCTGTATGTGCCATTTTAATTCATCTCTTCTCTTTAAATATTGTGAGGTTCCTACATGCTCTAGAAGGCTTGTTAGCTCAATGCGATCTGTGTTGCACAATGTGGTTATTATGTACATAGGAAGTTGCACCTTAAATCACTTGTAACCACCTGTGATGAAAGGCTTACTTTTAGGGCTTCATGATTTGGTTGATTATCTATCAAGTAATTTATTAATGGCTAAGTCGCAGTATTTTTGAAGCAGGTTTGACCACGCGAGAAATTAGCATAGGGTGCTATCTGAAAATGCTTCGGCGCACCAGGAGATGTTCTTGAAGTAACTCGTCTTATTAAGGAATCGGGTATCCAGTACAGCAGAGAATATTGTTCATAAATAGCATACCGCAAAATATAGCAAATAAGGCTGCATGACTGCGATCACAGAAAACAGGAAGCAGGAAAAGTGGGTAATCACGTAACACGTGAACACTATGCACAAAAGTCAACACAGATTTTTTAAAATACCAGACTTGCAGTAATGACAGATGACTCACCAGTAGAACAACAGGCCCTTTGTGAAGATTGCTGATGCCTCCTAAACCACCTTAACATCCTGTATATATCTGCTTGGTGCAGCTAGAATGACTAAACAAAACAAAAAATGCATGCTACCTGGACAAGCAAAGTAGCTTGTTTTTCACCACAAATGCTTTTTAATGTTTCAGATCTGTATACCCATAGACTTGGCAGTAAAGACAAAATTCTAATCCTAAAATAGTGATTTCGCTCCTTTTCTAGATGTTATACCAGAAAGTCAACTAATTAAATTAGTAAATATTTTGAATAAAGCATGTCTAATAATTGGAATAAAATTTGTCTAGGCCCACCGCTTACAAATTTATTTTCACTAATATTTATTTTCTTTATTGTTGTGCCCTCAACACCATTGATTACCAATTCAGCCATATGGTCAAAAAGTTTGGAGACCCCTGGCCTAGACAATCCGATTTCTTTTGTTATGCTATACCTTTTCACGCTTTTCGCACTTCGTTCGTCAGTGGTGAGAGCGACGCTCCGCCCAGGTTAACTGGATCAGCTGGCCATGAATGGTGGATAAGAGTGACATATTTCAGCCATTGTCATGCTGTCACTACAGAGACGAAAGAACGGTCAATGCATTCTACTGAATCTTCATCTCCTGGCAAAATACAGAAGTTGACTGCGCTGTAATAGCCAAATGATAGTGAATTTCTTTGCAAGTCACTGTCTGGCGCTTTTCTCACTGACTTCATCGGTGCAGTCATCGAGGGGGAAGTTCGCACCACTTGAAACTGCTTGACGAAGTCGCCCGGTACAGTGACGCTACTTAAAATGTAAAATAACGGACGCGCAGCTTGCAGAACTGAACTCGCACAACAAATCACACAAATCGCAAGTGCAACATTTACAACTTAGTGGCTTGGCTTGGCTTGTCCTACGGTTTGGGCGCAGTTGGTGTGTACTAGATGAATTAGGCTTCACTAGTAAGTAATTAAAGTTTAATGGGGTTTAACTGGAGAGGTTGGATGCAGAACGCCTCCAATTACTCCATTTCACTTATATACCAAAAATAAATTTGGTTTTAAATAAATAAAAATAATAGTTTGGCTTTCGAAGAGGCGCCGGTGAAAAATATTTCTATTTATGCTTGACCCGGTGGCCAAATTATCACCTGGTCATGCAGTCGGAGTCCAAATTATGGCATGGCATGCTGTAAAGTGTCGAAGGTCACCCTTATACATTGTCTGTAGGGCCACTGGCAGTGCCACAGAGTTGTCCGAATAATTGTAAAGGCTTAGGCTTGACGGCTAACTCCCCAGCACTTACCTTGCCTTACCCGAACGCAACAGCGTTGCATTGTTAGTATAGGAGCTGCCTGGCATCTAGCACGGGAAGAGAGCAGACTGGCATCTGCTCTCCTTACTTGCTTCTGTGGCTTGTGAAGGAATGCTGGAAAATATGAAATTCCATAATTCCTATGTCAGTATCTCTTCCTGAACAAAGCTTTGGAATATATCTATTTTATTCAATCCAAATTGATTTTGTTTACATTAATTGGAAGTTACAAAGACTGCTCCAAGCATTATTTTGGTTCTTATCCAAAATTGGTTACTAGCTAACCCACCCAGATTGATACTTTGTGCCCCACCATCCATTTCATTTAGAAACCTTGGCTTTGACAAGGCAATGCTCTTGTGTTTCCCCCAGGCGCAGCAACCTGGCGCTGCCCCTGTAGCACGCCAAGTGCCGCTCATCACTGGTGGCAGTACTGCAGTAACGGCCAACTCCCTGCTCATGGTCAAGGTGATGCCCAGCAAGGTGCTGCCCTCCAAGGTGCTCCAGGAAGAGATCCAGCAGTTGGGTACGACTAGCCCCCCCACTGGCCCGCCCTTGCGGGCGGGCGCTGGCGGCGGCAGCATGCCGCCACAGGCCAGCTCGGATGGCTCAAATAATGTGTACCTCTGCTTTGTGTAGAGGCCCAGTATCGCAGGGTAGTGGACGGGCAGAACCCTGTGCCCTGGTTGGCGCAGCGCGGGGTGCTCCAGACAGACTTGCCGTGCAAGTTCTGTCGCGACGGCAGGGCCCTGCTCCAGCCTGACACCAGCGCGATCAACGGCTACAGCTTGCGCTGCCGCCGGGTCAGGTGGGTTCTTGCCCTGGGGGTTAATCAGTCCTTCATCCTGTGCCTTCATCTGGTCACAGCATGTGCATTTAATTCGCAGACCCACTTGAGCTGCAGGGAAGTGTGCACTCGGTTCTTTGTTCTGCTGGATCTCCAGCCATGTTTTGTACAACACCATGAAACTGCCAATTGATCCGAACATGTGCTGACAGCCGTATTTTAAATGAAGAAGGGAAAAGACGCGGGTGGGGTAGAAATTCAAGGGTGCGTGTGATGGCACAGAATGTAAGCTTTCTGTGTTGTTATGGCAACTTTGACAGTGGAATGGGAATCGAAATGTAGCCTTATTTTCCACTTACCATATGGGGCATACACGTGAACAGCACTTGGGCTGTGGTGCCCTTTGGTTAATGTCTCCATCACTAACACTCCGAGCATCTTACGCATGTGTCATTAGCCATTACGTTGGTATGGGGGAAAGCTAAGTTGCTGCTCCAAAAGTTCTTTCACTGTACACCATAAAAGGCTCAAATCATGCGTATGGGAATTTGCTAACCCCTTTACACACTGCTGCTGCGCCAGTAATCGAAGCCTGTGCGTTCTTTGATAAGCCTGCAATCCAAAAGACCCAAGAGCCGAGTGTACTGGCCTGCACGCACACTATACATTCAGTGCTGTCACAGCGCCCAATTTGTAAAGCACAATGTCGCTACTCTGTGGGCCCCTTATTTGAACTTGTTTAACCATGGAAGGGACACTTGAAGGAAGGCCAAGCAAGTGTTCATTACCTCATATACCTGGTGGTTTTGCTTCTTACTGCTGGTCTCAGCTTCGTTGTTCATTGTCTTGGATCACAAGGCATAGCTGCTGTGTGATGCGAATAGATGGCCTATAGTGAAACCGGTGTTTTTAATTAGCTTCACCCGAGTGGCAGAATTTGTTGGAGCAAGAAGTTTACCTTGGCTGTGATTCAAGTACTTCAGTTCCTGGTGTCCTAAGGCGGCATTTTTTGTCAGCATTTTGGTCTGTCGTTTAATACCGCCGTTACTGGGTGTCCAACTTCTAGGGGTTCAAATTGGATGATGTTCTAATTTGAGTAAGTCATACTTAAGAAAGGCATCAACACACTCATTGTTGGGAGAACTGCAGAATAAAAGATTCCTGGCGATTCTTTTAATACTTTTTTTTTTTTTGCGCTTCGCTCGTTCTGCTGTAGTAAAATGCGTGAATGACACGTGTAAATGCTAGTGCGCCTTATAAATGTTTAGGCATTCTTGCAGTGTAGTACCACACTCTGAACTACAGTATAACATATGAAATACTTGTTCTCAGTCTCTTTATGCACAGTGTAATTTCCCTGTGGCTTAATAATCTGCAATGCTATGCATTGTATGCAAGTTCTGTATATAGTGCCTTGCTGTTGTGTGAGTATCTTTCAAAAGTAAGGAATGACAGCTACAGTGGTGTAACAGGTTCCATCACTTTCCCCGACGGGAAACGAATGCCGACAGTTCATTCTGATGTATGCAAGGGTTATTGCCTGCTTGTCATAAGTAACGTCATAATCACATAGTTGGCAAGGGTTTGCAAATAGTTAATTTTAACATGTAAAAGAAAAAGAGTTTTTTAGAGAAAGGAGGGGGGGGGGGGGGGAGTAATGCAGTGTTGTGCAAGTTATAGTTTTGTATAGGTGAAGTTGTTACTTGTTCACTCCTTGGCTGCATTTTCAATACTGTAAATGTTGATGCTTGGGCTGTTTTTGAAATTGGTCACTTTACATTGAAAAAGCTACCCTGAATGAAGCCCCGTCATTTGTGTTAATCTAAATCTACCTCATATCTGCCGTTAAACTCCACCGTTAAAGGTTTTGTGTCAAGTTCCCTTTGCCAGCTGCTGAACTTTGCATCTTTCACAGAAATCGCACTGCGACTTGAATGCGGGACAAGGTAATCCTAAGGCAGGGCATGTTGAATTTGTCAAATTTGTTTATCCCCTGCTCCCCCCCCCCCCCTTTTTTTTTTAAGACAGAGCTTTATTTGTACAGGCACGAGCAAAAGCTACAGACCCCTTTCATTTTCATACCTTCGCATTACGAAGTGCTTTGCACAGTTCTCCCTCTTGTTTTAGGGTGTCACCTGTGAACCCTGGTACAACCAAAGCAACAAACAGTAGCATTGGGGGGGGGGGGGGGGGGGGGGGTGCCTCCTTGAACCTTCGAATGCAAAAGTGGTGTCTAGTTTTTGCCAACCTGCGTCCATGTGCTGTTGAGACCATGTGTGATGAATCTGCTAGCTATGTGGCATATATGTTCGTGGTATTCAAAATTTGTTGTCAGTTGGCCTTATACAAGATAAGTAGAAACTGTCTCAAGATGTATGCATCATTCAGGAACAGCCCTGTTCACACAGGGCTGTTCCTTGACTGCAGGGTTGGGGTTACTGTAGCGGCACTTCTAGTGCTGCAAAGCACCTGAAAATTGTAGGACAACAGTTTTCCTTACTCTCCCAAGCGTTGGGAGTGCCAAAGAAGCTTGTAAAAGCCATGCTAAGCCCTGGGTTAGGGACTGATCCTCTAAACATCAAAATGGCCTCTGTATTTTCAACAAAAAATGTACGAGCTTTGCCTGCAGTTTCAGAGCCGGAGCACACATATAGCTGACGTCACTGGGCCCCCACAAAGCTTGCCCTGTTCCACAGTTTGATAGGCTGATGGGAACACTGTTTCTCGATATGTAGAGCCTCAGACTACTATGGGCGGTACAGGAGCACGTCACACAGCTCTATTCACTTGTTGTGCAATCTTTGAAATTTCTTTCAAAGGCTCCACCACCAACCTCTCTCTCTCTTTTTTTTTTATGATAATGCATAGTTCTTTACAGTCTTTGTATTTGCCTGTGTCCTTTCACATAACCTTAAGGTTTGTTTGGAGCAGAGGAGTACACTTATCTCGGAGCCCTACTACGTGAAAGTTGTCATGTTGACCGTGGTAAACGTGCTTATGGTGGTTTGGGAAAGAGCCACACTATCATTAGCCCACATCTGAATTTTGATGTTAAGGGAGCCTCTTGGTTGTGCAAACAATGTATATTGTTTTGTGGCTTTCTGTTAACTTTATGGTTCTGGTTGAAGTGTTTTTTGCTGCAATGGGGGCAACTATGTGCAAATGTGAGGCTGTTTGTATGTTATCAAAGCTGCTGTGAATATTTGGCAGTGTCTTCATTATCTCTCCTGCTCTTTGAAACTTTCATTTGAGCTAAGCCATTTCTGTTCTGCAGTAGATCTTTTGGCTAAATTCCATCACATTCATAGCTGTTGTGTTCCATTTCCTTTCCATAGCTAAGACATTGCAATTTGACATCTGTATCTGGCTGTTTGAGACCGAAGTGCATGTCATAATGAAGCACAGCTATGACGTCCCGAGTGCTTTTGTACTTTCTTCTTTGAGGATGTGGTTAACTTGCGGAAGTTTGTGTTGATAACTTCTTTTATGCCTTGAGTGGTTAACAACCACTGGTTCAATCTTTGATAGTTACCAGACCCTTTTATTAATTTAAGAGAACATTGATGCAAATGGTTTTTTTAGTTTACCTACATGTTTTGGTGGTGTGTGATGTGTGTTGCACAGTCTCCTGAATGCCACTCGTGTTATAAATGAGATTGTCTTGTTTTAGACCTAGTAGCCAGAATTTGTGGCTTATTCTAATTGGCACATTGAAAAGGGATTGTTCTGTGTCACTATCACGGCCCAGTGCACCTATATGTACTAGGTGGCACAGTAGAGCCGCATCAGTACCTTCCTTACTGGTATTCTTTCATGATTATAACAGCTCTGAAGCCCTCTTATTGTGATATCTGCAAGATGTTTGTTTAGTACATTTTCTTGCTACTACATTCTATTCCTGGAGCCCTGTGAAAAACTTAGTAGGGACATTCTGCTGTGCTATTAGAATCTGTGCCAGTGGCACATATAACGAAAGCACATATAACGCACATATAACGAAAGTGGAGGACCTTCCTCCAAAGTGAGCATCAGTCATGGGACATCATACTGAAACTTCTAAAAGGTACAATCACTGCCTCAAGAAAGCACCGGATATGCAGCAGAAATCTTCCAGCATTACAGGGAATGTGTTAGGAACTCCAACAGCTGTATCTTCAGTTGATAATTTTATTGTACACATCGCCTTCAGTATGCTCTGATTGACCAAGCCAGCACCGCTCACAGTTGAAAGTATGCTCAAAATCAGTCAGTCGGGAACACAGTTGCAGCACTTGGAATTTATAGCACGTTATCTCATCTACAACACCAGTGGCTGACAGGAGGTGCCATGCCAGAATTTGTACAAGCCATCAAGTAACCCGTTGCTGTTTACAACTAAGGACTCTCTTTCAAACTTGTAAAACATTGTTTCGAATAGAGGGGCATTGAACATGTAAAACTCTGTTTAAAATAGAGATGCATGCACAGACTTTTTACTGTTTACAACTAAGGACTCTCTTTAAAACTTGTAAAACATTGTTTCAATAGAGGGGCATTGAACATGTAAAACTGTTTAAAATAGAGATGCATGCACAGACTTGTCATTGGAAATCATTTCCATGAATAGTCAATGTGTAATGTTCAGCACACTGCATATATGGTGCCACCTTAGATTGTGGAGTGTGGAGTAGACTATGTGCCAGCTTGGGTGTCGCAAAACTCCAATGATTTGTCCCATAGATATTGTATTCGGACCCTTTTTGCTGCATGCAAACAGGAGTTTTGTGTCTCCTGGGCCTAACAAACTGCCCTCATTGTAAACAGTATACACTATTTGGGGCCACAGGTTACAAATTGGTTTAATTAATATCAGCACAAGTTTAAATGTGAATGGAATGGGCTAAGCCAATTCTGTATTTCGCACAGTTACTCCAAGGCACAGCACAGCACAACTACTTGAACACTTGTAAGAAAAAAATGCATTGTTCTCAATGCTTCGCATTAGAATTTCAAAAAAATGCGACGCAAAATGAACGAGGTTAGTAAAGCAGTGCATTGTGCCGCTGTCTACATCTCTTTCGTGCTGCTGTTTTTTCAACAGTGAACCAACCATCTAAAAAAAAAAAGTGTCTTGCATCTGGCTCTGAATCATGCCACTGCCAGGCACACTGATGAACATGACAATGCAAAAACACATTTTCTTTTTTAAGGAGAAGACTTGTTTGCTCATGCTTTTGTGACAGCACTACAGTGAACTAACATTCTCTGAATGCTGAAAGTGCTGAGTATTTGCAGAATACGGTGAATTAATATATTTGTGAATGGACATGGGTGCCTGTGGCTGGCCACAGATATTCATCACAGTCGCAGGTACGCCTGTCTCGTTCTTTTTTCCGCGCAAGAATTTTCATGAATTGCATGGGGTGCCTAATTCCTACATTGTGTCATTGTACAGTATTTCTTCTTTGACATGTTGTGTTATAGTCTCCAAGTGGGATTGCTATCTGTCCAGGTTTTAAATGGTGCTGCCAGTTTTATTGCAGGCATGGCCAATTTATGTCCTGATTGACATGTGTTTACTAGTTGTCAGCACTCAAGGAATGGTGTGAAAAGCAGTGAATTCTCAAGATGTATAAAATTAATCACAATATTGTCTTTGTGTTCTGTTCTAGCCGCATTTCGATGGGGGCGAAATGCGAAAGCACCCGTGTACTTAAATGTAGGTGCACGTTAAAGAACCTCAGGGGGTCGAAATTATTCCAGAGTCCCCCATTACAGCGTGCCTCATAATGAGATCGTGGTTTTGGCACGTAAAACCCATAATTTTAAATGTATGTTTGAGGTAACGTGTCTAGCACCGTCACCTTTTTGCTGCTCTCGCCCTTCTGGTGACTGACTTTACCATGTAAAAAATGGCAACCTTACTTGTAGGTCTTCGCTTTTCGGTATTCATAACAATTTCATCTTTGGTGCATTGCCCTGTCCTGTGTACGGTGTCATGTAATGAGGCTTACAAGTAATCAAAACTTGTACCGTATTTACTCGAATCTAGCGCCAACTTTTTTTCCGATAAAACAGGTCCGAAAATTGCGTGCGCGTTAGAATCGAGTACGACCCTAAATCTGCGTTACCATATAGCCGTTGGCATTTCAAAATGGCTGCCTCACACGTGCTTCAAGCCTAGCTACAGTCTAGCCTAGCTGCCGTAGCTTCCTCCATGTGCTGCAGTACACATGCTTAGGCATTAGTCTATCGTCTGTCTTCTCGTTTTCTGTGTCTGCCCTGTCACCATTAAGTGCCGAGTTCATCGTGATGTCACATGATGAGGAAAGGGATCATGTGTGCCGAGACGGACAGAAATCGGGCCACATCACGGGCGTTCGGAGAATCCGAAACTTGCATGCGGGACTGACGCAAACAGAAGGAGAGGATTTTCGCCAGCAAAGCAACACGGAAGGGTTTCAGTGCATCAAAGCAGGATGTATTCTGCGATGATCCACTTTGGCGATACGATTGCCTCAGCCCTATCTTGAAAGCGATCTGCGACGTGGAAAGTCTGCCGCGCGCTGCATTTTCGCCTAGTCGCGTTGAAGCGAGAGGCATGCTAGCACGAAGGTCAATTCGCTCACCGCACTTCGTCACTCCAGCGTTTAGACACTGAGTTTCCGCGGTCAACGAGTGTGAAGTGTTCATGTTTGCTTGTTGCGCGCGTGACACCGTGCTTGTTAATTTATTTAGTAAGCGAATGTTTGCAAGTTTATAGAGCCGATAAAACTGCTATCCTTCATATAGCGGTCTACTACTTTGCTATCGCAATCGATACTTCACCTTTCGGGTGAAACTGCTACTTTTTTTATTCATTGCACTTTAATGCACCGGCAGTAAATCTTTGTTTTTCCAAATGAGAGAAAGTTGTGATTCTCTATGAAAGCATGAGGTGTGCGGTACTGTAAAGGATTTTTTTTTTTTTTTTTTTTTTTGTCTTGGAAAACGGGTGCGCGTTACAAGCGAGGGCAGGGCGCATTAGAATCGAGTAAATGCAGTATTCTGTGGTTACCTTGTAGTGTGCACCATTATCACATTGTTACATTGTAGATTATTTCCGAACACTGTTTTATGTAAAGGATAAAACAGACCTTTGCTCTTCCCGCATCAATTTACAGTGCACTGTACATACTACATTTGTTTACCTGACAGATTTTCAAAAAGCCACTTCATAATTGCTGTGCCCTTGTGTATTCCCCAGCCTGTCAGTGATGTTGTTTCAGTACAGTGAAGCAATCCCTCCTTGTTCACACTGTTTAGTAGACGGTGATAGTTCTTGATATAAACCATGAATGTCACACATCAGAATCTGCTGTTGATTTCATCACATAAATCACTTTAGGTACCTCAGTTTGTTCATAGACATCTGAAAATTTTCTCATAGGTGCCTGTGTTCATTTATTTGTAATAAGGTTTTGAGTTGTCACATTGTTTGTCGTTGTGAAAGTGAAGGGAACATTGCATAGCAATGTCCTCTTTCACCAGACTTGCTGAAGGAAGAACATGTCTGTTAAAGTCATTTTTACTGTGATTGAGATGTCCAGGCCACACAAACTGCGGTGTTATCGCAGAAATATGTGTTTGTTCACTCAGCCTCATTATTGTGACAACACGTGCACTGAAATTTCACGACTGTAAGCTTCTGCTTAGGTGGCATATTCTAGAAAGTAAAAAAACAAAAACAAAAATGAATGCTGCTTCTGGCTTGTTCCTCTTGCTTTGGCTCTCCGATAAGGCACATACTGTAAAAACACTTTTTCCGCTACCTTTTGCTGACGGAATAAAAATCTGTCGTTTTTTTCACTGGCATTGAGTTTTGTGTTCATTGTTGCTACATAAAGCAGAAAAGCAAATTCTTTTTCAATTAGCCACCAGCAGCGAATTGGTCTTAATATGCATTTGAATGCTGTCTTCCACATCAGCATTGAACACCACTTGCACAGCTTATAGTCGTGACATTGCAGCCGATGCTTTAAGAGTCTGTTCTATAGATCACAATCAGTAAAGCATGTTGGTGAAAGCTTGGAAGAACTGCCTACTATTACACTCGGGCCTTGTTTGGAAAGAAAACAGCATTGTCATTTGCATATTGGGAACAAGTGGCTGTTTTGGTTGTAGGTTTTAATAAAAACAGTGCGGCAATTCGATACCAGATCAAGAGCACCGTCTCTCCAGTGAGAACACTTGCTATAAATCTGCATTTGGGACTTTTGTGCTCCAACTAGAGCAAGTAAGGGTGCTCTTGCAAAATTGAATTCAAAATGAACCGCCTTTCGATGTGCCATGCTTGCAAATTGTAATCTGCATTTTGAAACAAAAATAGTTTCTGAAATGCAGCTAGTTTGGGTGCTACATACCACACCAGCCTCTGGCCATACTGTCGCAGCTTGAGTAATCGTATGCAAAATGTCAGTTATATTGGTAAACAAAACCTTGAATGCAAGCTTTGAGGAAGGACAGTCTAATCATTAAGCAATGTCTCTCTATCTGAGCAATGACTAATGGCCTCCTCAGGGAGGCCCGAAACTTCAAACTTCTTAGTTGGCAAAAAGAACAGATCATCAAAGGCATATTTGCATGCGTTAAAGGGCCCCTTAACAGGTTTGGGCGTTGTAGACAGACAAACGCGGTGTATAGATCTCAGGCTGATGGTTGTGTGCGTGAAGTACGAAACTGCTGCGTGGTGCCAAAACAGTGGAAATTCCAAACAAAAGCCTGTGCCCTTCCTTTTGAAGGAGACTCAAGGAGACTCAAGGTCACACGCATAAACACCATTACTTCAGGCGCTCTTCTGCAATTATGGCACGGGACTTTGGTAAATTATCCAATGAAGATCACATAAGACCACCGCTGAAAGTGCACCGCACAGCAAAAAAGGAAAAGAAAAAAGAAAGGAGGAGGTGCTCATGGACATGATATATAGTTCCTCGGCTGTGTTATGGCAGAAGGCAGAGAAGGAATCTAGTTAAACCTAAGAGAAGTAGTGTTTATGTTGACAATGTCGCCATGCGGCCAGGATGAGGGTTCCTTTAAATTCTGAGCTGGATTTTCAACGACTAACGCCTAGAGGCTATTTTTCAAATTGCCAAGTTTCTCAAGAGGTGTCAACACAAAGTCACTGATGGGAACATTTATCCATTGCTGCAACAGCGCTAACAAAGTAAATGCCTGCTGTCTGGTGTAATCAGCTGACGACCAATTCAATTGGTGCTAAAGAAATTGCGTCATGCAGAGTTTCTGTTTGCATCCACCAAATTTTTAACAATATAGTCTCAACTCCTCTACAGGATGTCTTGTCTCAAAATACATTCTTTGTCTGCCATTGGAACAGGATTTCTTTGAAAAGGAAAGATATCACTTGGAATCTGTTCTGAATCAGCTATAGGAATTTTGTAAACAATCCACATTGCCCAGCCTTTGGCATCAATCAAAAGTCGCTTTGAGATTCACTGCACCAAGTACTGCGAGGCCTGTCCCTATCTCTCTATCTCTCTCTCTATGTGTGTGTGTGTGTGTGTGTGTGTGTGTGTGTGTGTGTGTGTGTGTGTGTGTGTGCGTGCGTGCGTCCACAGCGTATGTTCTGTGAACTGTAACCTGCATGGCAGATGTGACAAACATAATTTATGTTTGCTGCTGGCTTGTTAATGCCAACACTTTGCACGGGTATTATGCTTTGCATGCTATCCTCTATAATATTGTAGCAGACCGATGAAGAAGATGTTTTTAGATGACTTCGAAGAAGACGACGCTCTGGACTTGGCGAGCTTACTATGATCTTGTCAGCCGCTGCAGTTCTTGTAAATACACTGTAAATATATTTCTTACCGCTTTTTCCCCGTAATATTTTTGATGAAGTTTGCGGGCTTTAAGCGCAAGACGAATTTATGCAGCGGGCGCTACTTGGCTGCATCTGCCATGCCAGCTCAAGGCGAGGATGCTTCGGGCTCGTCAGCCCCCACGCCAACCGTCATTCAGGCACAACCACACAACCCCGGAACCTTTTCCTGCACCGACAACACTGATGTTGAAGATGGGCTTCAACTGTATGTGAGCGGGTGAGCGCGAGCAACCACTGGGACCAGACCATCGTGCTAGCTAATTTGATATTCTATCTCGCGGGAACGGCACACGTCTGGTTTCAGACCCACGAGGAGGAACTTACCACCTGGGACATTTGTAAACAGAAGCTCAAGGATGTGTTTGGCAAGCCTGTTGGACATCAGCGTGCCGCCCAAAAAGAGCTCGCTTCACCTTTCCAGGCGTGCACTCAGTCCTACCTCACCTACATCCAGGACGTGCTCGCTCTGTGCCGCAAAGTGGATTTGATAATGTCCGAAGCTGATAAAGCCGCTCGTGCCATTAAGGGCATAGCAGATGATGCCTTTCATCTTCTTTCAATTCTTCTACTGTACAAGCCATCATTACTGAATGCCGGCAGTTTGAAGAAGCCAAGAGCCACCGCATTGCCCACCCATTTCCCCGCCTCCCCAACACGACTGTCCACCTCTGCCATGCGCCACCGAAACCTGAATGCCCCTACGCGGTATCACAACCCAGCCGAATGGCGCACTGCAGACGACAGGTCAATATGCTTCACTTGTGGCCGTATCGGCTATATTTCATGTCACTGCTGCTCTTCGTGGAATTTGACCCCTTGGCCCTATCTCCAATCCGACCGTCTGCCTCGTGCTGCTTCTCGCTTCCTACCGCACACGCAACCAGTAACTCCTGGTGACACTTCTCGGCCCACCCAATATAGCCGCTCTCCTTCGCCACATCGCTGCTTCTCCCAATCGCCCCCATCTCGTCGATCACCGTCCCCTAGCTCCTTCCGGCGCACACTTTCAGAAAACTAACAGGTGCAGCACCTGGAGCCAACCCGACGCCAAAATCCTCTTCTGACCCTGCCCACACATTGGAACCTCATCAAAGTGAATGTGGATGGTGTACCTGTTACAGCTCTGATTGACACTGGCGCGCACGTATCGGTGATGAATGCTCAGCTTTGCCATCGTCTCAAGAAAGTCCTCACTCCTGCCCTGTCGCCTGTGCTCCAAGTCGCCGATGGGGGAACACCGGCCGTTATTGGCATGTGTCCAGCTCGTGTCAGTGTCGCAGGTCATCATACTTCTGTTTTATTATATGTTCTAGAACACTGCCCTCACGACCTAATCCTGGGACTTTACTTTCTCTCAGCCCATTCCGGCTTGATAGACTGTTCTGCTGGTATTGTGCAACTTGCTTTACCTGTTCATCCTCCTGATAGTGCTCCGATCCCATTATGTTCCCACAGAGCATATTCGCCTCCCTCAGCTTGCCGTTACCTACATAAGTCTTGCACCCGTTCCGCCTATGCCAGACGGTGACTACATTGTATCCCCTTATCCGGATGTCCTGCTCTCGCATAATGTCGCGTTTCCTCACACCGTCATTACGGACAACATGTCCTGTCTTCTGCTAGTGAACTTTGGACTTTGTGCACAAGTTCTCCCACGTGGCATATCACTTGCGCAAATCACGCCGGCCCAAGACTACCAGATTTCAACTTTAACTTCTGACAACTCCTCGTGTGCAACTCTTGCTGCGCCTCCTGCCCCTTCAGACTTGAATGCCTTAATGAAAATGATTTCGCCCGGCCTTTTGCCCCAGTGTGCCCATGAACTATGTTGCCTCCTTGTCTTGTACTGGAGACCGTCCTCTCGGACAAACATCTGTTATCAAACAACGCATTAACACTGGGAATGCGAGCCCAATCCATCGGCGACCCTACCACGTCTCTCCTACTGAGCGAGACATCATCCAACACAAAGTTGTTAAGACGCTTTCTCGTAACATCATTGAACCTTCTTGCAGCCATGGGCATACCCTGTTGTTCTAGTTAAAAAAAGGACAAAAGTTGGCGATTTTGCGTAGATTATTGGCACCTAAACAAGGTAACCAAGAAGGACGTCTATCTGCTACCACGCATTGACGATACCCTGGATTGCCTCCATGGAGCACAATATTTTTCGTCCATAGACCTTCACTTCGGGTACTGGCAAATTGCCGTCGATGACATGGACCGTGAGAAAACGGCTTTTGTTACTCCCGACGGCATTTATCAGTTCAAAGTGAAGCCTTTCGGGTTATGTAATGCCTCGGCCACATTCGAATGAATGATGGACGCCCTCCTACACAGTTTCAAGTGGTCCATCTGCCTCTGCTACTTGGACGATGTGATCATTTTTTCTCCAACTTGTGCGACGCACCTTGAACGCCTGTCGACGGTCCTATCTGTTTTCTGTCGGACGGGGCTACAACTCAATTCATCCAAATGCCACTTCAGTCGTTGTGAAATTTCTGTGCTCGGACATCTCGTCGATTCTTCTGGTGTACGCCCTGATCAAGATAAAATATGGGCAGTGAAGTACTTTCCCGTGCCAACGTGCGCCAAGGACGTTCACAACTTCTTGGGCTTCTGCTCTTACTTTCGTCGGTTTGTCCACAATTTTGCGGACGTTGCACGCCCTCTTACTCAGCTCCTCAAGAAAGACGCTGCCTTCATTTGGGGCCGTGAGCAAGCTGGTGCTTTCACCGAGCTGATCCAGCTGCTTACTTCCCCTCCCATTCTTGCTCACTTTGATGCATCGGCTCCAATAGAAGTCCGTACCGATGCCAGTGGCCATGGTATTGGAGCTATCTTGGCCCAGAAACGACAAGGGCAAGAAGGTGTTATTGCTTATGCCAGCCGCCTTCTTCCCCCCCCCCCGCTGAGCACAAATATTTTATCACTGAGCGGGAGTGTCTGGCTCTCGTTTGGGCAGTGGATAAGTTCCGCCCCTATTTGTACGGCCCGCAATTCACAGTCATCACTGATCACCGCACTCTGAATTGGCTTTCTTACCTGAAAGATCTTTCTGGGCGCCTTGGCCGCTGGGCTCTGCGCCTTCAAGAATACAACTGCTCAGTTGTATACAAGACCGACCGGTTACACCAAAATGCGGACTGCTTGTCGTGCCATCCTGTCAACCCACCTGACATTTCTACGGCCGGCATGCCTGTCACTGTTTGAGTGCTTTTCGCGATATCGGAGCGGAACAACGTCGGAACGACTTCTTAAAAGACCTTATTCAACGGCTGACTTCAACGACGCCTGACCCTTCCCTTCGCTTGTTTGAACTTCAGGGTGGCATATTGTACCGCTCTAACATGCGCCCTGATGACCCTGACCGACTCTTAGTTGTCCCTACACATCTGCGCCAGACTGTTCTCGCCCAGCTTCATGATGTGCCGACTGCCGGTCACCTTGGCGTGTCACGGACTTATGACTGCGTTCATCGATGCTTCTTTTGGCCTGGTCTTTACCGTGACGTCTGCTGTTATATCACTGCGTGTGAGCTTTGTCAACGACGAAAAAAGCCGACCACACTCCCTGCTAGCTGCCTTCAACCACTTCACATACCATCAGAACCATTCTTCCGTGTTGGCATTGATCCTTTAGGCCCTTTTCCTACATCTCTTTCGGCAAATAAGTGGATTGCTGTCGCAACCGACTACACCACCCGATACACAATCACAGGGGCTCTTCCAACAAGCTGTGCAACCGTTGTCGCCGACTTCCTACTAGAAAACGTCATCCTTCACCACGGTGCCCCTCGACAGCTCCTTACCGACTGCAGCCGCTACTTTCTTTCTAAAGTTGTTAATGACATTTTACACTCGTGAGCAACTAAACACAAACTTGCTACTGCTTGCCATCCACAAACGAATGGTCTAACCGAGAATCTCAACCGTACCCTTGCTGACATGCTGTCCATGTATGTCTCTGCTGACCATCACGACTGGGATGTTGCATTACCGTTGGTCACCTTTGTCTATAATTATTCTCGCTATGATACCACAGGCTTCTCTCCATTCTTCCTCTTGTTTGGCTGCGACCCTACGCTACCTTTCGACACCCTTTTACCTGCATGTCTGATTTTCACATCGGAGTACTCCCGGGAAGCCATACTCAAGGCACAAGAAGCGCACCATATTGCCCGACGTCGACTTGTGGACTGCAGGAAAATAAACGGCGCTTATATGAAACCTGCCATCGTGACGCCCACTACACACCAGACGCCCTCGTTCTCCTTTGGTCACCGTCGTGATGCGTTGGCCTCTCGGAGAAGTTGCTTTCACACTACTCTGGCCCTTACCGCATCTTGCGTCAAGTAACTGACGTCACCTACAATATCGCTCCGCTTGACCCCACTGTGGCTCAGCCTCACTCCGACATAGTCCATGTCGCGCGTCTTAAGCCGTATCATTCGACCGCCTCCTAACCAGCACCAGGTCGGTGCTTCAGCCGCCGGGGGTCATGTGACAGACCGATGAAGAAGACATTTTCAGATGACTTCGAAGAAGACGGCGCTTTGGACTTTGCAAGCTAACTATGATCTTGTTGCAAGCTTACTATGATCTTGTCAGCCGCTGCAGTTCTTGTAAATACACTGTAAATGTATTTCTTACTTCTTTTTCCCCGAAAGAATATGTTTGCCAGCAATGATTGCATTACTCTTAAAGCAGAAATAAGAAAGATGATGTCTGCAGGCCCAGCACTGAGCTTTAAACCCTTCAAGCAGACATATATCGCCTTCTGTTGTGAAGAAAAAGAGGCATCAAGAGCATTGGCACGAAGGTTCAGTAGGCAGGTGGAGACACAGGAATGAACTTGCCCTGTCAACGGTTAGATGGGCAGATCACAGCAGCCTTTAAAGGAGCCGCAAAACACTTTTTTAACGAATCATAGAATGTCCTCACTATTAAAGGAAGTTCTCTCACGAATCTCATCCTGTAAAAATTTTCCGAATCCTTCTAGTATTTGTAGAGTTATCGCACCAATGAGTGGCTTTCTCTCTCTCTTCATCTCCCCTAGCAAACTGGAAGCTACACAGGGGAGAACCCAAGGGGCCAAAGCCCCGTCCTAAAGTTTAGTGTCTCAGCAGTGAAACGGCTCATCAGGGCAGCTCGTGGCAGCCACAGTAGACTATGCTACGCAGCACACCGCTGCTATCTTAGAGGCCATGTGCAGCAGATGCAGCTATGCACAATTTTCGTGTGTAGACCGACAGTGCAAAGGTGTAATTATTTTTATGTCTTTTTGAGATTGCAGACATATAGATGTTTCATTTATTTAACTAAAATTACCAGTAATGTATTACTGAGAATGTTCTCTTGATCGCGAAATCAGCCAATAGCGTTGGTGGGTCCAGCTGCTTGCACTGCACTGCATGACGACGTTGCTGAAGCTAGAGCAAGCAATTTTTCGCTGCTTTTGACACAAGATTGTAATTTCCATGCTGCATGCAGTGCAGCAATATGTAGCTCGCATGTTCACAGCAGTCCTTATCACAGATCAACAGCGTTTTCGTACAAAGTTCAAAAAGTGTTTCAGGGCCCCTTTGAACTTCTGCCGTATGTGTGAGGCAACTACTGGTGCCAAGTTCATTATTTTATGAAATAATATAAAGTCTGATCCCTATGAAATATTGGAGCACTAACAAGCCACTGGTGAACAACACACTAAAGGAGTTTAAGTTGTCAAGCCATAAATGCACAAGTCGCAGTATTTTGCACTGTACTGAAGGGATCAATCAGAATTTATGCAATCCCGGACATGGCACTTGTAAGTATTAACACATTTCTGTAGTATAGGAAAGACTTCACGAAGGAAAAGACTGCCCAACCTATACACAACACATCTGTGTATTCCTTTGCTTTGTGTCGCAGGTTGATATATGACCATGTAGCACAAGAGCAACAAGAATCTGCTCCATTTAATTCTTTCATAGCTTTACTGTAAGAAATATGAACATGTACAGACCATGGATGGTAGTGCAGCTAACAAACCTTCTTGAATGTGTCAAATTATTGCACATTGTGCTGCACTTGCTGAAGGTTTCAGTTTGTGTGCCAAGGACAGTAGGAGAATAAATGTACTGCTTTTGACAAGCTTCTTTTAGATTGTGCAGTTATAAAGTAATACAATTGAGCTAGGCGCTCTGTTAAGAACAGACTTAGTGCAGCGAAATTCAATGCAATGGCTGGTCTGTGTACAAAATTCTTACTCCTCCGTGACAAAGGCATTTTGCGTTCAAACTCCTCTCGTGTTGCCACAGCAGGATGAGAGTGCATAATTACTGGAAAGTAACTGTGGGCTTTCTGTGAAGGGGCCATCACTCCAAGTATTAAACTTAAGTTATGCTTTGCATGTGAAACTTTACGTGTCCCCAAGCTGGAAAAACTTGAACATGTTCACTGTGGTGAAAAATTTGTATTAAATTTTTTCAAATCTTAATTGAACCATACAACAGTCTGACAACACTGATAGGTTACAAAATGAAATGTGTTCTGTGGGGTCAATGTGCACGTCATGTGCATGTTTTCATTTTCACATGTACATCCAGGCAGTCAGCCCAAGATACTTTCTGCAGTCATTATCTGGTTTGTGCTGTTTTTATCACGTGAGTGGGAGAATTGTGAGCCCAATGCAATGTTG
>NW_023606906.1:0-28583 GCF_013339745.2 Dermacentor silvarum | reverse complement strand
TCGGTCCCCTATTTTGTCCTTGCATGGTTAATCCAACATTAAAGTACATAGAAAGTGAACACCTAAATCAGCGCACAGTACCTGCGTTATCAAAAAATGCTGTTTTACAATATCCTGTAAATAAATTTGTAACACTGTATGACATTTCTTAAAGTCTAGATATTGCCGATATTTACCAATAACACGTTCGCCCTTGCTGCCTCGCTTTGTCGATGTATGGTTAGAGGAACGGGTGTTAATTCACGCCGCTGTTGATATCTTGAAAATGTGATTCACAGTTGCCAGGCGCACAAAATTGTATTACACCATGTCGATGTGGCTACTCTGAAATTGGGAGTGGTGTTACATTAGGTTTATAAGTAAAACATGCATTCAACTTTGGTCAATAGCTTAAGGACGCCAGAGAGGGCATAACAGACAATAGAGCACTGTTCTCGTCGGTCCCCTATTTTGTCCTTGCACGGTTAACCCAACTATAAAGTACATAGAAAGTGAACACCTAAATCAGCGCAATGTAGCTGCATTATCAAAAAATGCTGTTTTACAATATCCTGTAAATAAATTTGTAACGCTGTATGACATTTCTTAAAGTCTAGATATTGCCAATATTTACCAATAACACGTTCGCCCTTGCTGCCTCGCTTTGTCGATGTATGGTTAGAGGAACGGGTGGTAATTCACGCCGCTGTTGATATCTTGAAAAATGTGATTCACAGTTGCCAGGCGCGCAAAATTGTATTACACCATGTCGATGTGGCTACTCTGAAATTGGGAGTGGTGTTACATTAGGCGTATAGGTAAAACGTGCATTCAACTTTGGTCAATAGCTTAAGGAAGGCAGAGAGGGCATAACAGACAATAGAGCACTGTTCTCATCGGTCCCCTATTTTGTCCTTGCATGGTTAATCCAACATTAAAGTACATAGAAAGTGAACACCTAAATCAGCGCACAGTACCTGCGTTATCAAAAAATGCTGTTTTACAATATCCTGTAAATAAATTTGTAACACTGTATGACATTTCTTAAAGTCTAGATATTGCCGATATTTACCAATAACACGTTCGCCCTTGCTGCCTCGCTTTGTCGATGTATGGTTAGAGGAACGGGTGTTAATTCACGCCGCTGTTGATATCTTGAAAATGTGATTCACAGTTGCCAGGCGCACAAAATTGTATTACACCATGTCGATGTGGCTACTCTGAAATTGGGAGTGGTGTTACATTAGGTTTATAAGTAAAACATGCATTCAACTTTGGTCAATAGCTTAAGGACGCCAGAGAGGGCATAACAGACAATAGAGCACTGTTCTCGTGGGTCCCCTATTTTGTCCTTGCACGGTTAATCCAACATTAAAGTACATAGAAAGTGAACACCTAAATCAGCGCAATGTAGCTGCGTTATCAAAAAATGCTGTTTTACAATATCCTGTAAATAAATTTGTAACACTGTATGACATTTCTTAAAGTCTAGATATTGCCGATATTTACCAATAACACGTTCGCCCTTGCTGCCTCGCTTTGTCGATGTATGGTTAGAGGAACGGGTGTTAATTCACACCGCTGTTGATATCTTGAAAAATGTGATTCACAGTTGCCAGGCGCGCAAAATTGTATTACACCATGTCGATGTGGCTACTCTGAAATTGGGAGTGGTGTTACATTAGGCGTATAGGTAAAACGTGCATTCAACTTTGGTCAATAGCTTAAGGACGCCAGAGAGGGCATAACAGACAATAGAGCACTGTTCTCAATGGTCCCCTATTTTGTCCTTGCACGGTTAATCCAACACTAAAGTACATAGAAAGTGAACACCTAAATCAGTGCAATGTGGCTGCGATATCAAAAAATGCTCTTTTACAATATCGTGTAAATAAATTTCTTACGCCGTATGACATTTATTAAAGTCTAGATAATGCCAATATTTACCAATAACACGTTCGCCCTTGCTGCCTCGCTTTGTCGATGTATGGTAAGAGGAAAGGGTGTTAATTCACGCCGCTGTTGATATCTTGAAAAATGTGTTTCACAGTTGCCAGGCGCACAAAATTGTATTACACCATGTCGATGTGGCTACTCTGAAATTGGGAGTGGTGTTACATTAGGCGTATAGGTAAAACGTGCATTCAACTTTGGTCAATAGCTTAAGGACGCCAGAGAGGGCATAACAGACAATAGAGCACTGTTCTCAACGGTCCCCTATTTTGTCCTTGCACGGTTAATCCAACACTAAAGTACATAGAAAGTGAACACCTAAATCAGTGCAATGTGGCTGCGATATCAAAAAATGCTCTTTTACAATATCCTGTAAATAAATTTCTTACGCCGTATGACATTTCCCAAAGTCTAGATAATGCCAATTAGAGCACTGCACGGGCCGATTTTTGCGGCCCGGGCCCGGCCCGGGCCCGTTTTTACATTGGGCGGCCCGCCCGAGCCCGATCAAAACATTTATGGCGAGACCCGGGCCCGGCCCGGGCCCGGAAATAATCTACGTTACCCGCCCGGCGCGGCCCGCCACCCCTATACCTTAAGCCCGAGCCCGACCCGAGCCCGACTAGAAACCGGCCCGAACCCGGCCCGAGACCGAAAAATACATGTTTTTCAGAGTTGAGAAGCCCGAGAATAACTCGCAGAAAGCCCGAGCCCGGCCCGGGCCCGCGTCAAAAAACCCGAGCCCGGCCCGGGCCCGGGTCAAAAAGCACACGCCGTGCCCGAGCCCGGCCCGAGCCCGTGAAAAAACTCCTCTACCCGGCCCGGCCCGGCCCACGGGCCGGGCCGGGCCCGGGCTTTCGGGTAAGCCCGAGCCCGTGCAGTGCTCTAATGCCAATATTTACCAATAACACGTTCGCCCTTGCTGCCTCGCTTTGTCGATGTATGGTTGGAGGAACGGGTGTTAATTCACGCTGCTGTTGATATCTTGAAAAATGTGTTTCACAGTTGCCAGGCGCACAAAATTGTATTACACCATGTCCATGTGGCCACTCTGAAATTGGGAGTAGTGTTACATTAGGCTTATAGGTAAAACGTGCATTCAACTTTGGTCAATAGCTTAAGGACGCCAGAGAGGGCATAACAGACAATAGAGCACTGTTCTCGTCGGTCCCCTATTTTGTCCTTGCATGGTTAATCCAACATTAAAGTACATATAAAGTGAACACCTAAATCAGCGCAATGTAGCTGCGTTATCAAAAAATGCTGTTTTACAATGTCCTGTAAATAAATTTGTAACACTGTATGACATTTCTTAAAGTCTAGATATTGCCGATATTTACCAATAACACGTTCGCCCTTGCTGCCTCGCTGTGTCAATGTATGGTTAGTGGAACGGGTGTTAATTCACACCGCTGTTGATATCTTGAATAATGTGATTCACAGTTGCCAGGCGCGCAAAATTGTATTACACCATGTCGATGTGGCTACTCTGAAATAGGCAGTAGTGTTACATTAGGCGTATAGATAAAACGTGCATTCAACTTTGGTCAATAGCTTAAGGAAGCCAGAGAGGGCATAACAGACAATAGAGCACTGTTCTCGTCGGTCCCCTATTTTGTCCTTGCACGGTTAATCCAACATTAAAGTACATAGAAAGTGAACACCTAAATCAGCGCAATGTAGCTGCGTTATCAAAAAATGTGGTTGATCCCTCTTATATAGGAATCGGTATAGAACACGAAAGTGAAACGTGTCTTCACAGAAGTAGTGTAATGTTTATTGCACATTGATATATAATGTCTATTGGTGTTTTGTGGCTAAAGCGCCCTTAGGCGTTGATGCACCCACGCTGACGCCTGGTGGCAAGTCTCCTCCATCACGACTACCAACGTCGATGACCATGAGCAACCGTCGTGCATATGGAAGCTGCACTACGCTGCACACGCTAGCACAACGCGAAAGACGAAGCACGTAACTGACACACTAATACAACGCGCAAGACAAAGCACGTAACTGAATCGTCACCGAGTCAACTCAGCGCGTACAGCGCGTCGTAATTGCAGCCTCCGCGATCAACTTCAGAAACATTTTCAGAGCTAATTGCGGAGGCCACGCTCCGCTGTGCTGAGCACGGTGAACGCCACCTAGGTGGCGTTGGTAGTGCTTCTTGATGCCAGCGTCCCTTCGAATGCTGGCATCGAGGCGTCGTAGTCCTGAGACCACCGAAGCGTTCACTGTCGGTGCACGTTAGTGTCATAATGCAGTACTTCTCTTTTCTGCTCGTAGGCGGCGGCACCGCCCCGAGCAAGAGCGCGGGTACACGGAGGAGTGTTAGATATATAAGGCGCGTCTGTGTAGCTCTCTGCAAATGCGTTTGTGGCGCAATGGGTTAAACGCTCGGCGATCTATCGTCGCGGACCGAGAGGTCGTGGGTTCGATTCCCAAATTTTGCATGTTTGTGGAACTTTTTCTTCTGGTTTCTTTCTTTGTATTATGTTCGTGTACATTGTAAGAACGTCACATCCGTGACGGAAATACGTCAGTGAAGTCTTGGTGGACCCCGGCATAAAACACTTTCGTGTTAAAATGCTCTTTTACAATGTCCTGTAAATAAATTTGTAACGCTGTATGACATTTCTTAAAGTCTAGATATTGCCAATATTTACCAATAACACGTTCGCCCTTGCTGCCTCGCTGTGTCGATGTATGGTTAGTGGAACGGGTGTTAATTCACACCGCTGTTGATATCTTGAATAATGTGATTCACAGTAGCCACGCGCGCTAAATTGTATTACACCATGTCGATGTGGCTAATCTGAAATTGGGAGTGGTGTTACATTAGGTTTATAAGTAAAACATGCATTCAACTTTGGTCAATAGCTTAAGGATGCCAGAGAGGGAATAACAGACAATAGAGCTCTGTTCTCGTGGGTCCCCTATTTTGTCCTTGCACGGTTAATCCAACATTAAAGTACATAGACAGTGAACACCTAAATCAGTGCAATGTAGCTGCGTTATCAAAAAATGTTGTTTTACAATATCCTGTAAATAAATTTGTAACGCTGTATGACATTTCTTAAAGTCTAGATATTGCCAATATTTACCAATAACACGTTCGCCCTTGCGGCCTCGCTTTGTCGATGTATGGTTAGAGGAACGGGTGTTAATTCACGCCGCTGTTGATATCTTGAAAATGTGATGCACAGTTGCCAGGCGCGCAAAATTGTATTACACCATGTCGATGTGGCTACTCTGAAATTGGGAGTGGTGTTACATTAGGCGTATAGGTAAAACGTGCATTCAACTTTGGTCAATAGCTGACGCCACAGAGGAACGGGTGTTAATTCACACCGCTGTTGATATCTTGAAAAATGTGATTCACAGTTGCCAGGCGCCCAAAATTGTATTACACCATGTCGATGTGGCTACTCTGAAATTGGGAGTGGTGTTACATTAGGCGTATAGGTAAAACGTGCATTCAACTTTGGTCAATAGCTTAAGGAAGCCAGAGAGGGCATAACAGACAATAGAGCACTGTTCTCATCGGTCCCCTATTTTGTCCTTGCACGGTTAATCCAACATTAAAGTACATAGAAAGTGAACACCTAAATCAGCGCAATGTAGCTGCGTTATCAAAAAATGCTGTTTTACAATATCCTGTAAATAAATTTGTAACGCTGTATGACATTTCTTAAAGTCTAGATATTGCCAATATTTACCAATAACACGTTCGCCCTTGCTGCCTCGCTTTGTCGATGTATGGTTAGAGGAACGGGTGTTAATTCACACCGCTGTTGATATCTTGAATAATGTGATTCACAGTTGCCAGGCGCGCAAAATTGTATTACACCATGTCGATGTGGCTACTCTGAAATTGGGAGTGGTGTTACATTAGTTTTATAGGTAAAACGTGCATTCAACTTTGGTCAATAGCTTAAGGACGCCAGAGAGGGCATAACAGACAATAGAGCACTGTTCTCGTCGGTCCCCTATTTTGTCCTTGCACGGTTAATCCAACATTAAAGTACATAGAAAGTGAACACCTAAATCAGCGCAATGTAGCTGCGTTATCAAAAAATGCTGTTTTACAATATCCTGTAAATAAATTTGTAACGCTGTATGACATTTCTTAAAGTCTAGATATTGCCAATATTTACCAATAACACGTTCGCCCTTGCTGCCTCGCTTTGTCGATGTATGGTTAGAGGAACGGGTGTTAATTCACAGCCGCTGTTGATATCTTGAATAATGTGATTCACAGTTGCCAGGCGCGCAAAATTGTATTACACCATGTCGATGTGGCTACTCTGAAATTGGGAGTGGTGTTACATTAGGCTTATAGGTAAAACGTGCATTCAACTTTGGTCAATAGCTTAAGGACGCCAGAGAGGGCATAACAGACAATAGAGCACTGTTCTCGTCGGTCCCCTATTTTGTCCTTGCACGGTTAATCCAACATTAAAGTACATAGAAAGTGAACACCTAAATCAGCGCAATGTAGCTGCGATTATCAAAAAATGCTGTTTTACAATATCCTGTAAATAAATTTGTAACGCTGTATGACATTTCTTAAAGTCTAGATATTGCCAATATTTACCAATAACACGTTCGCCCTTGCTGCCTCGCTTTGTCGATGTATGGTTAGAGGAACGGGTGTTAATTCACACCGCTGTTGATATCTTGAATAATGTGATTCACAGTTGCCAGGCGCGCAAAATTGTATTACACCATGTCGATGTGGCTACTCTGAAATTGGGAGTGGTGTTACATTAGGCTTATAGGTAAAACGTGCATTCAACTTTGGTCAATAGCTTAAGGACGCCAGAGAGGGCATAACAGACAATAGAGCACTGTTCTCGTCGGTCCCCTATTTTGTCCTTGCACGGTTAATCCAACATTAAAGTACATAGAAAGTGAACACCTAAATCAGCGCAATGTAGCTGCGTTATCAAAAAATGCTGTTTTACAATATCCTGTAAATAAATTTGTAACGCTGTATGACATTTCTTAAAGTCTAGATATTGCCAATATTTACCAATAACACGTTCGCCCTTGCTGCCTCGCTTTGTCGATGTATGGTTAGAGGAACGGGTGTTAATTCACGCCGCTGTTGATATCTTGAATAATGTGATTCACAGTTGCCAGGCGCGCAAAATTGTATTACACCATGTCGATGTGGCTACTCTGAAATTGGGAGTGGTGTTACATTAGGTTTATAAGGTAAAACGTGCATTCAACTTTGGTCAATAGCTTAAGGACGCCAGAGAGGGCATAACAGACAATAGAGCACTGTTCTCGTCGGTCCCCTATTTTGTCCTTGCACGGTTAATCCAACATTAAAGTACATAGAAAGTGAACACCTAAATCAGCGCAATGTAGCTGCGTTATCAAAAAATGCTGTTTTACAATATCCTGTAAATAAATTTGTAACGCTGTATGACATTTCTTAAAGTCTAGATATTGCCAATATTTACCAATAACACGTTCGCCCTTGCTGCCTCGCTTTGTCGATGTATGGTTAGAGGAACGGGTGTTAATTCACGCCGCTGTTGATATCTTGAAAATGTGATTCACAGTTGCCAGGCGCGCAAAATTGTATTACACCATGTCGATGTGGCTACTCTGAAATTGGGAGTGGTGTTACATTAGGCTTATAGGTAAAACGTGCATTCAACTTTGGTCAATAGCTTAAGGACGCCAGAGAGGGCATAACAGACAATAGAGCACTGTTCTCGTCGGTCCCCTATTTTGTCCTTGCACGGTTAATCCCAACATTAAAGTACATAGAAAGTGAACACCTAAATCAGCGCAATGTAGCTGCGATTATCAAAAAATGCTGTTTTACAATATCCTGTAAATAAATTTGTAACGCTGTATGACATTTCTTAAAGTCTAGATATTGCCAATATTTACCAATAACACGTTCGCCCTTGCTGCCTCGCTTTGTCGATGTATGGTTAGAGGAACGGGTGTTAATTCACGCCGCTGTTGATATCTTGAAAATGTGATTCACAGTTGCCAGGCGCGCAAAATTGTATTACACCATGTCGATGTGGCTACTCTGAAATTGGGAGTGGTGTTACATTAGGCGTATAGGTAAAACGTGCATTCAACTTTGGTCAATAGCTTAAGGACGCCAGAGAGGGCATAACAGACAATAGAGCACTGTTCTCGTCGGTCCCCTATTTTGTCCTTGCACGGTTAATCCAACATTAAAGTACATAGAAAGTGAACACCTAAATCAGCGCAATGTAGCTGCATTATCAAAAAATGCTGTTTTACAATATCCTGTAAATAAATTTGTAACGCTGTATGACATTTCTTAAAGTCTAGATATTGCCAATATTTACCAATAACACGTTCGCCCTTGCTGCCTCGCTTTGTCGATGTATGGTTAGAGGAACGGGTGTTAATTCACACCGCTGTTGATATCTTGAATAATGTGATTCACAGTTGCCAGGCGCGCAAAATTGTATTACACCATGTCGATGTGGCTACTCTGAAATTGGGAGTGGTGTTACATTAGGTTTATAAGTAAAACATGCATTCAACTTTGGTCAATAGCTTAAGGACGCCAGAGAGGGCATAACAGACAATAGAGCTCTGTTCTCGTCGGTCCCCTATTTTGTCCTTGCACGGTTAACCCAACATTAAAGTACATAGAAAGTGAACACCTAAATCAGCGCAATGTAGCTGCGTTATCAAAAAATGCTGTTTTACAATATCCTGTAAATAAATTTGTAACGCTGTATGACATTTCTTAAAGTCTAGATATTGCCAATATTTACCAATAACACGTTCGCCCTTGCTGCCTCGCTTTGTCGATGTATGGTTAGAGGAACGGGTGTTAATTCACGCCGCTGTTGATATCTTGAAAATGTGATTCACAGTTGCCAGGCGCGCAAAATTGTATTACACCATGTCGATGTGGCTACTCTGAAATTGGGTGTTACATTAGGTATACGTGATATCTTGAATAATGTGATTCACAGTTGCCAGGCGCGCAAAATTGTATTACACCATGTCGATGTGGCTACTCTGAAATTGGGAGTGGTGTTACATTAGGTTTATAGGTAAAACATGCATTCAACTTTGGTCAATAGCTTAAGGACGCCAGAGAGGGCATAACAGACAATAGAGCATCTGTTCTCGTCGGTCCCCTATTTTGTCCTTGCACGGTTAATCCAACATTAAAGTACATAGAAAGTGAACACCTAAATCAGCGCAATGTAGCTGCGATTATCAAAAATGCTGTTTTACAATATCCTGTAAATAAATTTGTAACGCTGTATGACATTCTTAAAGTCTAGATATTGCCAATATTTACAATAACACGTTCGCCCTTGCTGCCTCGCTTTGTCGATGTATGGTTAGAGGAACGGGTGTTAATTCACGCCGCTGTTGATATCTTGAATAATGTGATTCACAGTTGCCAGGCGCGCAAAATTGTATTACACCATGTCGATGTGGCTACTCTGAAATTGGGAGTGGTGTTACATTAGGCTTATAGGTAAAACGTGCATTCAACTTTGGTCAATAGCTTAAGGACGCCAGAGAGGGCATAACAGACAATAGAGCACTGTTCTCGTCGGTCCCCTATTTTGTCCTTGCACGGTTAATCCAACATAAAGTACATAGAAAGTGAACACCTAAATCAGCGCAATGTAGCTGCGATTATCAAAAAATGCTGTTTTACAATATCCTGTAAATAAATTTGTAACGCTGTATGACATTTCTTAAAGTCTAGATATTGCCAATATTTACCAATAACACGTTCGCCCTTGCTGCCTCGCTTTGTCGATGTATGGTTAGAGGAACGGGTGTTAATTCACGCCGCTGTTGATATCTTGAATAATGTGATTCACAGTTGCCAGGCGCGCAAAATTGTATTACACCATGTCGATGTGGCTACTCTGAAATTGGGAGTGGTGTTACATTAGGCTTATAGGTAAAACGTGCATTCAACTTTGGTCAATAGCTTAAGGACGCCAGAGAGGGCATAACAGACAATAGAGCACTGTTCTCGTCGGTCCCCTATTTTGTCCTTGCACGGTTAATCCAACATTAAAGTACATAGAAAGTGAACACCTAAATCAGCGCAATGTAGCTGCGATTATCAAAAAATGCTGTTTTACAATATCCTGTAAATAAATTTGTAACGCTGTATGACATTTCTTAAAGTCTAGATATTGCCAATATTTACCAATAACACGTTCGCCCTTGCTGCCTCGCTTTGTCGATGTATGGTTAGAGGAACGGGTGTTAATTCACGCCGCTGTTGATATCTTGAATAATGTGATTCACAGTTGCCAGGCGCGCAAAATTGTATTACACCATGTCGATGTGGCTACTCTGAAATTGGGAGTGGTGTTACATTAGGTTATAGGTAAAACGTGCATTCAACTTTGGTCAATAGCTTAAGGACGCCAGAGAGGGCATAACAGACAATAGAGCACTGTTCTCGTCGGTCCCCTATTTTGTCCTTGCACGGTTAATCCAACATTAAAGTACATAGAAAGTGAACACCTAAATCAGCGCAATGTAGCTGCGATTATCAAAAAATGCTGTTTTACAATATCCTGTAAATAAATTTGTAACGCTGTATGACATTTCTTAAAGTCTAGATATTGCCAATATTTACCAATAACACGTTCGCCCTTGCTGCCTCGCTTTGTCGATGTATGGTTAGAGGAACGGGTGTTAATTCACGCCGCTGTTGATATCTTGAAAATGTGATTCACAGTTGCCAGGCGCGCAAAATTGTATTACACCATGTCGATGTGGCTACTCTGAAATTGGGAGTAGTGTTACATTAGGCTTATAGGTAAAACGTGCATTCAACTTTGGTCAATAGCTTAAGGACGCCAGAGAGGGCATAACAGACAATAGAGCACTGTTCTCGTCGGTCCCCTATTTTGTCCTTGCACGGTTAACCCAACATTAAAGTACATAGAAAGTGAACACCTAAATCAGCGCAATGTAGCTGCGATTATCAAAAAATGCTGTTTTACAATATCCTGTAAATAAATTTGTAACGCTGTATGACATTTCTTAAAGTCTAGATATTGCCAATATTTACCAATAACACGTTCGCCCTTGCTGCCTCGCTTTGTCGATGTATGGTTAGAGGAACGGGTGTTAATTCACGCCGCTGTTGATATCTTGAATAATGTGATTCACAGTTGCCAGGCGCGCAAAATTGTATTACACCATGTCGATGTGGCTACTCTGAAATTGGGAGTGGTGTTACATTAGGCTTATAGGTAAAACGTGCATTCAACTTTGGTCAATAGCTTAAGGACGCCAGAGAGGGCATAACAGACAATAGAGCACTGTTCTCGTCGGTCCCCTATTTTGTCCTTGCACGGTTAATCCAACATTAAAGTACATAGAAAGTGAACACCTAAATCAGCGCAATGTAGCTGCGTTATCAAAAAATGCTGTTTTACAATATCCTGTAAATAAATTTGTAACGCTGTATGACATTTCTTAAAGTCTAGATATTGCCAATATTTACCAATAACACGTTCGCCCTTGCTGCCTCGCTTTGTCGATGTATGGTTAGAGGAACGGGTGTTAATTCACGCCGCTGTTGATATCTTGAAAATGTGTTTCACAGTTGCCAGGCGCGCAAAATTGTATTACACCATGTCGATGTGGCTACTCTGAAATTGGGAGTGGTGTTACATTAGGTTTATAAGTAAAACATGCATTCAACTTTGGTCAATAGCTTAAGGACGCCAGAGAGGGCATAACAGACAATAGAGCACTGTTCTCGTCGGTCCCCTATTTTGTCCTTGCACGGTTAATCCAACATTAAAGTACATAGAAAGTGAACACCTAAATCAGCGCAATGTAGCTGCGTTATCAAAAAATGCTGTTTTACAATATCCTGTAAATAAATTTGTAACGCTGTATGACATTTCTTAAAGTCTAGATATTGCCAATATTTACCAATAACACGTTCGCCCTTGCTGCCTCGCTTTGTCGATGTATGGTTAGAGGAACGGGTGTTAATTCACGCCGCTGTTGATATCTTGAAAATGTGATTCACAGTTGCCAGGCGCGCAAAATTGTATTACACCATGTCGATGTGGCTACTCTGAAATTGGGAGTGGTGTTACATTAGGCTTATAGGTAAAACGTGCATTCAACTTTGGTCAATAGCTTAAGGACGCCAGAGAGGGCATAACAGACAATAGAGCGTTCTCGTCGGTCCCCTATTTTGTCCTTGCACGGTTAATCCAACATTAAAGTACATAGAAAGTGAACACCTAAATCAGCGCAATGTAGCTGCGATTATCAAAAAATGCTGTTTTACAATATCCTGTAAATAAATTTGTAACGCTGTATGACATTTCTTAAAGTCTAGATATTGCCAATATTTACCAATAACACGTTCGCCCTTGCTGCCTCGCTTTGTCGATGTATGGTTAGAGGAACGGGTGTTAATTCACGCCGCTGTTGATATCTTGAAAATGTGATTCACAGTTGCCAGGCGCGCAAAATTGTATTACACCATGTCGATGTGGCTACTCTGAAATTGGGAGTGGTGTTACATTAGGCGTATAGGTAAAACGTGCATTCAACTTTGGTCAATAGCTTAAGGACGCCAGAGAGGGCATAACAGACAATAGAGCACTGTTCTCGTCGGTCCCCTATTTTGTCCTTGCACGGTTAATCCAACATTAAAGTACATAGAAAGTGAACACCTAAATCAGCGCAATGTAGCTGCGATTATCAAAAAATGCTGTTTTACAATATCCTGTAAATAAATTTGTAACGCTGTATGACATTTCTTAAAGTCTAGATATTGCCAATATTTACCAATAACACGTTCGCCCTTGCTGCCTCGCTTTGTCGATGTATGGTTAGAGGAACGGGTGTTAATTCACGCCGCTGTTGATATCTTGAATAATGTGATTCACAGTTGCCAGGCGCGCAAAATTGTATTACACCATGTCGATGTGGCTACTCTGAAATTGGGAGTGGTGTTACATTAGGCTTATAGGTAAAACGTGCATTCAACTTTGGTCAATAGCTTAAGGACGCCAGAGAGGGCATAACAGACAATAGAGCACTGTTCTCGTCGGTCCCCTATTTTGTCCTTGCACGGTTAATCCAACATTAAAGTACATAGAAAGTGAACACCTAAATCAGCGCAATGTAGCTGCGTTATCAAAAAATGCTGTTTTACAATATCGTGTAAATAAATTTGTTACGCTGTATGACATTTCTTAAAGTCTAGATATTGCCAATATTTACCAATAACACGTTCGCCCTTGCTGCCTCGCTTTGTCGATGTATGGTTAGAGGAACGGGTGTTAATTCACGCCGCTGTTGATATCTTGAAAATGTGATTCACAGTTGCCAGGCGCGCAAAATTGTATTACACCATGTCGATGTGGCTACTCTGAAATTGGGAGTGGTGTTACATTAGGCTTATAGGTAAAACGTGCATTCAACTTTGGTCAATAGCTTAAGGACGCCAGAGAGGGCATAACAGACAATAGAGCACTGTTCTCGTCGGTCCCCTATTTTGTCCTTGCACGGTTAATCCAACATTAAAGTACATAGAAAGTGAACACCTAAATCAGCGCAATGTAGCTGCGATTATCAAAAAATGCTGTTTTACAATATCCTGTAAATAAATTTGTAACGCTGTATGACATTTCTTAAAGTCTAGATATTGCCAATATTTACCAATAACACGTTCGCCCTTGCTGCCTCGCTTTGTCGATGTATGGTTAGAGGAACGGGTGTTAATTCACGCCGCTGTTGATATCTTGAAAATGTGATTCACAGTTGCCAGGCGCGCAAAATTGTATTACACCATGTCGATGTGGCTACTCTGAAATTGGGAGTGGTGTTACATTAGGCGTATAGGTAAAACGTGCATTCAACTTTGGTCAATAGCTTAAGGACGCCAGAGAGGGCATAACAGACAATAGAGCACTGTTCTCGTCGGTCCCCTATTTTGTCCTTGCACGGTTAACCCAACATTAAAGTACATAGAAAGTGAACACCTAAATCAGCGCAATGTAGCTGCGATTATCAAAAAATGCTGTTTTACAATATCCTGTAAATAAATTTGTAACGCTGTATGACATTTCTTAAAGTCTAGATATTGCCAATATTTACCAATAACACGTTCGCCCTTGCTGCCTCGCTTTGTCGATGTATGGTTAGAGGAACGGGTGTTAATTCACGCCGCTGTTGATATCTTGAAAATGTGATTCACAGTTGCCAGGCGCGCAAAATTGTATTACACCATGTCGATGTGGCTACTCTGAAATTGGGAGTGGTGTTACATTAGGCGTATAGGTAAAACGTGCATTCAACTTTGGTCAATAGCTTAAGGACGCCAGAGAGGGCATAACAGACAATAGAGCACTGTTCTCGTCGGTCCCCTATTTTGTCCTTGCACGGTTAATCCAACATTAAAGTACATAGAAAGTGAACACCTAAATCAGCGCAATGTAGCTGCATTATCAAAAAATGCTGTTTTACAATATCCTGTAAATAAATTTGTAACGCTGTATGACATTTCTTAAAGTCTAGATATTGCCAATATTTACCAATAACACGTTCGCCCTTGCTGCCTCGCTTTGTCGATGTATGGTTAGTGGAACGGGTGTTAATTCACACCGCTGTTGATATCTTGAATAATGTGATTCACAGTTGCCAGGCGCGCAAAATTGTATTACACCATGTCGATGTGGCTACTCTGAAATTGGGAGTGGTGTTACATTAGGCGTATAGGTAAAACGTGCATTCAACTTTGGTCAATAGCTTAAGGACGCCAGAGAGGGCATAACAGACAATAGAGCACTGTTCTCGTCGGTCCCCTATTTTGTCCTTGCACGGTTAACCCAACTATAAAGTACATAGAAAGTGAACACCTAAATCAGCGCAATGTAGCTGCATTATCAAAAAATGCTGTTTTACAATATCCTGTAAATAAATTTGTAACGCTGTATGACATTTCTTAAAGTCTAGATATTGCCAATATTTACCAATAACACGTTCGCCCTTGCTGCCTCGCTTTGTCGATGTATGGTTAGAGGAACGGGTGTTAATTCACGCCGCTGTTGATATCTTGAAAATGTGATTCACAGTTGCCAGGCGCGCAAAATTGTATTACACCATGTCGATGTGGCTACTCTGAAATTGGGAGTAGTGTTACATTAGGCTTATAGGTAAAACGTGCATTCAACTTTGGTCAATAGCTTAAGGACGCCAGAGAGGGCATAACAGACAATAGAGCACTGTTCTCGTCGGTCCCCTATTTTGTCCTTGCACGGTTAATCCAACATTAAAGTACATAGAAAGTGAACACCTAAATCAGCGCAATGTAGCTGCGATTATCAAAAAATGCTGTTTTACAATATCCTGTAAATAAATTTGTAACGCTGTATGACATTTCTTAAAGTCTAGATATTGCCAATATTTACCAATAACACGTTCGCCCTTGCTGCCTCGCTTTGTCGATGTATGGTTAGAGGAACGGGTGTTAATTCACGCCGCTGTTGATATCTTGAAAATGTGATTCACAGTTGCCAGGCGCGCAAAATTGTATTACACCATGTCGATGTGGCTACTCTGAAATTGGGAGTGGTGTTACATTAGGCGTTATAGGTAAAACGTGCATTCAACTTTGGTCAATAGCTTAAGGACGCCAGAGAGGGCATAACAGACAATAGAGCACTGTTCTCGTCGGTCCCCTATTTTGTCCTTGCACGGTTAATCCAACATTAAAGTACATAGAAAGTGAACACCTAAATCAGCGCAATGTAGCTGCGTTATCAAAAATGCTGTTTTACAATATCCTGTAAATAAATTTGTAACGCTGTATGACATTTCTTAAAGTCTAGATATTGCCAATATTTACCAATAACACGTTCGCCCTTGCTGCCTCGCTTTGTCGATGTATGGTTAGAGGAACGGGTGTTAATTCACGCCGCTGTTGATATCTTGAAGAATGTGATTCACAGTTGCCAGGCGCGCAAAATTGTATTACACCATGTCGATGTGGCTACTCTGAAATTGGGAGTGGTGTTACATTAGGCTTATAGGTAAAACGTGCATTCAACTTTGGTCAATAGCTTAAGGACGCCAGAGAGGGCATAACAGACAATAGAGCACTGTTCTCGTCGGTCCCCTATTTTGTCCTTGCACGGTTAATCCAACATTAAAGTACATAGAAAGTGAACACCTAAATCAGCGCAATGTAGCTGCGATTATCAAAAAATGCTGTTTTACAATATCCTGTAAATAAATTTGTAACGCTGTATGACATTTCTTAAAGTCTAGATATTGCCAATATTTACCAATAACACGTTCGCCCTTGCTGCCTCGCTTTGTCGATGTATGGTTAGAGGAACGGGTGTTAATTCACGCCGCTGTTGATATCTTGAAAATGTGATTCACAGTTGCCAGGCGCGCAAAATTGTATTACACCATGTCGATGTGGCTACTCTGAAATTGGGAGTGGTGTTACATTAGGCTTATAGGTAAAACGTGCATTCAACTTTGGTCAATAGCTTAAGGACGCCAGAGAGGGCATAACAGACAATAGAGCACTGTTCTCGTCGGTCCCCTATTTTGTCCTTGCACGGTTAATCCAACATTAAAGTACATAGAAAGTGAACACCTAAATCAGCGCAATGTAGCTGCGATTATCAAAAAATGCTGTTTTACAATATCCTGTAAATAAATTTGTAACGCTGTATGACATTTCTTAAAGTCTAGATATTGCCAATATTTACCAATAACACGTTCGCCCTTGCTGCCTCGCTTTGTCGATGTATGGTTAGAGGAACGGGTGTTAATTCACGCCGCTGTTGATATCTTGAAAATGTGATTCACAGTTGCCAGGCGCGCAAAATTGTATTACACCATGTCGATGTGGCTACTCTGAAATTGGGAGTGGTGTTACATTAGGCTTATAGGTAAAACGTGCATTCAACTTTGGTCAATAGCTTAAGGACGCCAGAGAGGGCATAACAGACAATAGAGCACTGTTCTCGTCGGTCCCCTATTTTGTCCTTGCACGGTTAATCCAACATTAAAGTACATAGAAAGTGAACACCTAAATCAGCGCAATGTAGCTGCGTTATCAAAAAATGCTGTTTTACAATATCCTGTAAATAAATTTGTAACGCTGTATGACATTTCTTAAAGTCTAGATATTGCCAATATTTACCAATAACACGTTCGCCCTTGCTGCCTCGCTTTGTCGATGTATGGTTAGAGGAACGGGTGTTAATTCACGCCGCTGTTGATATCTTGAATAATGTGATTCACAGTTGCCAGGCGCGCAAAATTGTATTACACCATGTCGATGTGGCTACTCTGAAATTGGGAGTGGTGTTACATTAGGCTTATAGGTAAAACGTGCATTCAACTTTGGTCAATAGCTTAAGGACGCCAGAGAGGGCATAACAGACAATAGAGCACTGTTCTCGTCGGTCCCCTATTTTGTCCTTGCACGGTTAATCCAACATTAAAGTACATAGAAAGTGAACACCTAAATCAGCGCAATGTAGCTGCGTTATCAAAAAATGCTGTTTTACAATATCCTGTAAATAAATTTGTAACGCTGTATGACATTTCTTAAAGTCTAGATATTGCCAATATTTACCAATAACACGTTCGCCCTTGCTGCCTCGCTTTGTCGATGTATGGTTAGAGGAACGGGTGTTAATTCACGCCGCTGTTGATATCTTGAATAATGTGATTCACAGTTGCCAGGCGCGCAAAATTGTATTACACCATGTCGATGTGGCTACTCTGAAATTGGGAGTGGTGTTACATTAGGCTTATAGGTAAAACGTGCATTCAACTTTGGTCAATAGCTTAAGGACGCCAGAGAGGGCATAACAGACAATAGAGCACTGTTCTCGTCGGTCCCCTATTTTGTCCTTGCACGGTTAATCCAACATTAAAGTACATAGAAAGTGAACACCTAAATCAGCGCAATGTAGCTGCGTTATCAAAAAATGCTGTTTTACAATATCCTGTAAATAAATTTGTAACGCTGTATGACATTTCTTAAAGTCTAGATATTGCCAATATTTACCAATAACACGTTCGCCCTTGCTGCCTCGCTTTGTCGATGTATGGTTAGAGGAACGGGTGTTAATTCACGCCGCTGTTGATATCTTGAATAATGTGATTCACAGTTGCCAGGCGCGCAAAATTGTATTACACCATGTCGATGTGGCTACTCTGAAATTGGGAGTGGTGTTACATTAGGCTTATAGGTAAAACGTGCATTCAACTTTGGTCAATAGCTTAAGGACGCCAGAGAGGGCATAACAGACAATAGAGCACTGTTCTCGTCGGTCCCCTATTTTGTCCTTGCACGGTTAATCCAACATTAAAGTACATAGAAAGTGAACACCTAAATCAGCGCATAGTAGCTGCGTTATCAAAAAATGCTGTTTTACAATATCCTGTAAATAAATTTGTAACGCTGTATGACATTTCTTAAAGTCTAGATATTGCCAATATTTACCAATAACACGTTCGCCCTTGCTGCCTCGCTTTGTCGATGTATGGTTAGAGGAACGGGTGTTAATTCACACCGCTGTTGATATCTTGAATAATGTGATTCACAGTTGCCAGGCGCGCAAAATTGTATTACACCATGTCGATGTGGCTACTTGGAAATTGGGAGTGGTGTTACATTAGGCTTATAGGTAAAACGTGCATTCAACTTTGGTCAATAGCTTAAGGACGCCAGAGAGGGCATAACAGACAATAGAGCACTGTTCTCGTCGGTCCCCTATTTTGTCCTTGCACGGTTAATCCAACATTAAAGTACATAGAAAGTGAACACCTAAATCAGCGCAATGTAGCTGCGATTATCAAAAAATGCTGTTTTACAATATCCTGTAAATAAATTTGTAACGCTGTATGACATTTCTTAAAGTCTAGATATTGCCAATATTTACCAATAACACGTTCGCCCTTGCTGCCTCGCTTTGTCGATGTATGGTTAGAGGAACGGGTGTTAATTCACGCCGCTGTTGATATCTTGAAAATGTGATTCACAGTTGCCAGGCGCGCAAAATTGTATTACACCATGTCGATGTGGCTACTCTGAAATTGGGAGTGGTGTTACATTAGGCGTATAGGTAAAACGTGCATTCAACTTTGGTCAATAGCTTAAGGACGCCAGAGAGGGCATAACAGACAATAGAGCACTGTTCTCGTCGGTCCCCTATTTTGTCCTTGCACGGTTAATCCAACATTAAAGTACATAGAAAGTGAACACCTAAATCAGCGCAATGTAGCTGCGATTATCAAAAAATGCTGTTTTACAATATCCTGTAAATAAATTTGTAACGCTGTATGACATTTCTTAAAGTCTAGATATTGCCAATATTTACCAATAACACGTTCGCCCTTGCTGCCTCGCTTTGTCGATGTATGGTTAGAGGAACGGGTGTTAATTCACGCCGCTGTTGATATCTTGAAAATGTGATTCACAGTTGCCAGGCGCGCAAAATTGTATTACACCATGTCGATGTGGCTACTCTGAAATTGGGAGTGGTGTTACATTAGGCTTATAGGTAAAACGTGCATTCAACTTTGGTCAATAGCTTAAGGACGCCAGAGAGGGCATAACAGACAATAGAGCACTGTTCTCGTCGGTCCCCTATTTTGTCCTTGCACGGTTAATCCAACATAAAGTACATAGAAAGTGAACACCTAAATCAGCGCAATGTAGCTGCGATTATCAAAAAATGCTGTTTTACAATATCCTGTAAATAAATTTGTAACGCTGTATGACATTTCTTAAAGTCTAGATATTGCCAATATTTACCAATAACACGTTCGCCCTTGCTGCCTCGCTTTGTCGATGTATGGTTAGAGGAACGGGTGTTAATTCACGCCGCTGTTGATATCTTGAAAAATGTGATTCACAGTTGCCAGGCGCGCAAAATTGTATTACACCATGTCGATGTGGCTACTCTGAAATTGGGAGTGGTGTTACATTAGGCGTATAGGTAAAACGTGCATTCAACTTTGGTCAATAGCTTAAGGACGCCAGAGAGGGCATAACAGACAATAGAGCACTGTTCTCGTCGGTCCCCTATTTTGTCCTTGCACGGTTAACCCAACTATAAAGTACATAGAAAGTGAACACCTAAATCAGCGCAATGTAGCTGCATTATCAAAAAATGCTGTTTTACAATATCCTGTAAATAAATTTGTAACGCTGTATGACATTTCTTAAAGTCTAGATATTGCCAATATTTACCAATAACACGTTCGCCCTTGCTGCCTCGCTTTGTCGATGTATGGTTAGAGGAACGGGTGTTAATTCACGCCGCTGTTGATATCTTGAAAATGTGATTCACAGTTGCCAGGCGCGCAAAATTGTATTACACCATGTCGATGTGGCTACTCTGAAATTGGGAGTGGTGTTACATTAGGCGTATAGGTAAAACGTGCATTCAACTTTGGTCAATAGCTTAAGGACGCCAGAGAGGGCATAACAGACAATAGAGCACTGTTCTCGTCGGTCCCCTATTTTGTCCTTGCACGGTTAATCCAACATTAAAGTACATAGAAAGTGAACACCTAAATCAGCGCAATGTAGCTGCGATTATCAAAAAATGCTGTTTTACAATATCCTGTAAATAAATTTGTAACGCTGTATGACATTTCTTAAAGTCTAGATATTGCCAATATTTACCAATAACACGTTCGCCCTTGCTGCCTCGCTTTGTCGATGTATGGTTAGAGGAACGGGTGTTAATTCACGCCGCTGTTGATATCTTGAATAATGTGATTCACAGTTGCCAGGCGCGCAAAATTGTATTACACCATGTCGATGTGGCTACTCTGAAATTGGGAGTGGTGTTACATTAGGCGTATAGGTAAAACGTGCATTCAACTTTGGTCAATAGCTTAAGGACGCCAGAGAGGGCATAACAGACAATAGAGCACTGTTCTCGTCGGTCCCCTATTTTGTCCTTGCACGGTTAATCCAACATTAAAGTACATAGAAAGTGAACACCTAAATCAGCGCAATGTAGCTGCGATTATCAAAAAATGCTGTTTTACAATATCCTGTAAATAAATTTGTAACGCTGTATGACATTTCTTAAAGTCTAGATATTGCCAATATTTACCAATAACACGTTCGCCCTTGCTGCCTCGCTTTGTCGATGTATGGTTAGAGGAACGGGTGTTAATTCACGCCGCTGTTGATATCTTGAAAATGTGATTCACAGTTGCCAGGCGCGCAAAATTGTATTACACCATGTCGATGTGGCTACTCTGAAATTGGGAGTGGTGTTACATTAGGCGTATAGGTAAAACGTGCATTCAACTTTGGTCAATAGCTTAAGGACGCCAGAGAGGGCATAACAGACAATAGAGCACTGTTCTCGTCGGTCCCCTATTTTGTCCTTGCACGGTTAATCCAACATTAAAGTACATAGAAAGTGAACACCTAAATCAGCGCAATGTAGCTGCGTTATCAAAAAATGCTGTTTTACAATATCCTGTAAATAAATTTGTAACGCTGTATGACATTTCTTAAAGTCTAGATATTGCCAATATTTACCAATAACACGTTCGCCCTTGCTGCCTCGCTTTGTCGATGTATGGTTAGAGGAACGGGTGTTAATTCACGCCGCTGTTGATATCTTGAAAAATGTGATTCACAGTTGCCAGGCGCGCAAAATTGTATTACACCATGTCGATGTGGCTACTCTGAAATTGGGAGTAGTGTTACATTAGGCTTATAGGTAAAACGTGCATTCAACTTTGGTCAATAGCTTAAGGACGCCAGAGAGGGCATAACAGACAATAGAGCACTGTTCTCGTCGGTCCCCTATTTTGTCCTTGCACGGTTAATCCAACATTAAAGTACATAGAAAGTGAACACCTAAATCAGCGCAATGTAGCTGCGATTATCAAAAAATGCTGTTTTACAATATCCTGTAAATAAATTTGTAACGCTGTATGACATTTCTTAAAGTCTAGATATTGCCAATATTTACCAATAACACGTTCGCCCTTGCTGCCTCGCTTTGTCGATGTATGGTTAGAGGAACGGGTGTTAATTCACGCCGCTGTTGATATCTTGAAAATGTGATTCACAGTTGCCAGGCGCGCAAAATTGTATTACACCATGTCGATGTGGCTACTCTGAAATTGGGAGTGGTGTTACATTAGGCGTATAGGTAAAACGTGCATTCAACTTTGGTCAATAGCTTAAGGACGCCAGAGAGGGCATAACAGACAATAGAGCACTGTTCTCGTCGGTCCCCTATTTTGTCCTTGCACGGTTAATCCAACATTAAAGTACATAGAAAGTGAACACCTAAATCAGCGCAATGTAGCTGCGATTATCAAAAAATGCTGTTTTACAATATCCTGTAAATAAATTTGTAACGCTGTATGACATTTCTTAAAGTCTAGATATTGCCAATATTTACCAATAACACGTTCGCCCTTGCTGCCTCGCTTTGTCGATGTATGGTTAGAGGAACGGGTGTTAATTCACGCCGCTGTTGATATCTTGAAAATGTGATTCACAGTTGCCAGGCGCGCAAAATTGTATTACACCATGTCGATGTGGCTACTCTGAAATTGGGAGTGGTGTTACATTAGGCTTATAGGTAAAACGTGCATTCAACTTTGGTCAATAGCTTAAGGACGCCAGAGAGGGCATAACAGACAATAGAGCACTGTTCTCGTCGGTCCCCTATTTTGTCCTTGCACGGTTAATCCAACATTAAAGTACATAGAAAGTGAACACCTAAATCAGCGCAATGTAGCTGCGATTATCAAAAAATGCTGTTTTACAATATCCTGTAAATAAATTTGTAACGCTGTATGACATTTCTTAAAGTCTAGATATTGCCAATATTTACCAATAACACGTTCGCCCTTGCTGCCTCGCTTTGTCGATGTATGGTTAGAGGAACGGGTGTTAATTCACGCCGCTGTTGATATCTTGAAAATGTGATTCACAGTTGCCAGGCGCGCAAAATTGTATTACACCATGTCGATGTGGCTACTCTGAAATTGGGAGTGGTGTTACATTAGGCTTATAGGTAAAACGTGCATTCAACTTTGGTCAATAGCTTAAGGACGCCAGAGAGGGCATAACAGACAATAGAGCACTGTTCTCGTCGGTCCCCTATTTTGTCCTTGCACGGTTAATCCCAACATTAAAGTACATAGAAAGTGAACACCTAAATCAGCGCAATGTAGCTGCGATTATCAAAAAATGCTGTTTTACAATATCCTGTAAATAAATTTGTAACGCTGTATGACATTTCTTAAAGTCTAGATATTGCCAATATTTACCAATAACACGTTCGCCCTTGCTGCCTCGCTTTGTCGATGTATGGTTAGAGGAACGGGTGTTAATTCACGCCGCTGTTGATATCTTGAAAATGTGATTCACAGTTGCCAGGCGCGCAAAATTGTATTACACCATGTCGATGTGGCTACTCTGAAATTGGGAGTAGTGTTACATTAGGCTTATAGGTAAAACGTGCATTCAACTTTGGTCAATAGCTTAAGGACGCCAGAGAGGGCATAACAGACAATAGAGCACTGTTCTCGTCGGTCCCCTATTTTGTCCTTGCACGGTTAACCCAACTATAAAGTACATAGAAAGTGAACACCTAAATCAGCGCAATGTAGCTGCGTTATCAAAAAATGCTGTTTTACAATATCCTGTAAATAAATTTGTAACGCTGTATGACATTTCTTAAAGTCTAGATATTGCCAATATTTACCAATAACACGTTCGCCCTTGCTGCCTCGCTTTGTCGATGTATGGTTAGAGGAACGGGTGTTAATTCACGCCGCTGTTGATATCTTGAAAATGTGATTCACAGTTGCCAGGCGCGCAAAATTGTATTACACCATGTCGATGTGGCTACTCTGAAATTGGGAGTGGTGTTACATTAGGCGTATAGGTAAAACGTGCATTCAACTTTGGTCAATAGCTTAAGGACGCCAGAGAGGGCATAACAGACAATAGAGCACTGTTCTCGTCGGTCCCCTATTTTGTCCTTGCACGGTTAATCCAACACTAAAGTACATAGAAAGTGAACACCTAAATCAGCGCAATGTAGCTGCGATTATCAAAAAATGCTGTTTTACAATATCCTGTAAATAAATTTCTTACGCCGTATGACATTTCTTAAAGTCTAGATAATGGCAATATTTACCAATAACACGTTCGCCCTTGCTGCCTCGCTTTGTCGATGTATGGTTAGAGGAACGGGTGTTAATTCACGCCGCTGTTGATATCTTGAATAATGTGATTCACAGTTGCCAGGCGCGCAAAATTGTATTACACCATGTCGATGTGGCTACTCTGAAATTGGGAGTGGTGTTACATTAGGCGTTATAGGTAAAACGTGCATTCAACTTTGGTCAATAGCTTAAGGACGCCAGAGAGGGCATAACAGACAATAGAGCACTGTTCTCGTCGGTCCCCTATTTTGTCCTTGCACGGTTAATCCAACATTAAAGTACATAGAAAGTGAACACCTAAATCAGCGCAATGTAGCTGCGATTATCAAAAAATGCTGTTTTACAATATCCTGTAAATAAATTTGTAACGCTGTATGACATTTCTTAAAGTCTAGATATTGCCAATATTTACCAATAACACGTTCGCCCTTGCTGCCTCGCTTTGTCGATGTATGGTTAGAGGAACGGGTGTTAATTCACGCCGCTGTTGATATCTTGAAAATGTGATTCACAGTTGCCAGGCGCGCAAAATTGTATTACACCATGTCGATGTGGCTACTCTGAAATTGGGAGTGGTGTTACATTAGGCTTATAGGTAAAACGTGCATTCAACTTTGGTCAATAGCTTAAGGACGCCAGAGAGGGCATAACAGACAATAGAGCACTGTTCTCGTCGGTCCCCTATTTTGTCCTTGCACGGTTAATCCAACATTAAAGTACATAGAAAGTGAACACCTAAATCAGCGCAATGTAGCTGCGATTATCAAAAAATGCTGTTTTACAATATCCTGTAAATAAATTTGTAACGCTGTATGACATTTCTTAAAGTCTAGATATTGCCAATATTTACCAATAACACGTTCGCCCTTGCTGCCTCGCTTTGTCGATGTATGGTTAGAGGAACGGGTGTTAATTCACGCCGCTGTTGATATCTTGAAAATGTGATTCACAGTTGCCAGGCGCGCAAAATTGTATTACACCATGTCGATGTGGCTACTCTGAAATTGGGAGTGGTGTTACATTAGGCGTATAGGTAAAACGTGCATTCAACTTTGGTCAATAGCTTAAGGACGCCAGAGAGGGCATAACAGACAATAGAGCACTGTTCTCGTCGGTCCCCTATTTTGTCCTTGCACGGTTAATCCAACATTAAAGTACATAGAAAGTGAACACCTAAATCAGCGCAATGTAGCTGCGATTATCAAAAAATGCTGTTTTACAATATCCTGTAAATAAATTTGTAACGCTGTATGACATTTCTTAAAGTCTAGATATTGCCAATATTTACCAATAACACGTTCGCCCTTGCTGCCTCGCTTTGTCGATGTATGGTTAGAGGAACGGGTGTTAATTCACGCCGCTGTTGATATCTTGAAAATGTGATTCACAGTTGCCAGGCGCGCAAAATTGTATTACACCATGTCGATGTGGCTACTCTGAAATTGGGAGTGGTGTTACATTAGGCGTATAGGTAAAACGTGCATTCAACTTTGGTCAATAGCTTAAGGACGCCAGAGAGGGCATAACAGACAATAGAGCACTGTTCTCGTCGGTCCCCTATTTTGTCCTTGCACGGTTAATCCAACTATAAAGTACATAGAAAGTGAACACCTAAATCAGCGCAATGTAGCTGCATTATCAAAAAATGCTGTTTTACAATATCCTGTAAATAAATTTGTAACGCTGTATGACATTTCTTAAAGTCTAGATATTGCCAATATTTACCAATAACACGTTCGCCCTTGCTGCCTCGCTTTGTCGATGTATGGTTAGAGGAACGGGTGTTAATTCACGCCGCTGTTGATATCTTGAAAATGTGATTCACAGTTGCCAGGCGCGCAAAATTGTATTACACCATGTCGATGTGGCTACTCTGAAATTGGGAGTAGTGTTACATTAGGCTTATAGGTAAAACGTGCATTCAACTTTGGTCAATAGCTTAAGGACGCCAGAGAGGGCATAACAGACAATAGAGCACTGTTCTCGTCGGTCCCCTATTTTGTCCTTGCACGGTTAATCCAACATTAAAGTACATAGAAAGTGAACACCTAAATCAGCGCAATGTAGCTGCGATTATCAAAAAATGCTGTTTTACAATATCCTGTAAATAAATTTGTAACGCTGTATGACATTTCTTAAAGTCTAGATATTGCCAATATTTACCAATAACACGTTCGCCCTTGCTGCCTCGCTTTGTCGATGTATGGTTAGAGGAACGGGTGTTAATTCACGCCGCTGTTGATATCTTGAATAATGTGATTCACAGTTGCCAGGCGCGCAAAATTGTATTACACCATGTCGATGTGGCTACTCTGAAATTGGGAGTGGTGTTACATTAGGCTTATAGGTAAAACGTGCATTCAACTTTGGTCAATAGCTTAAGGACGCCAGAGAGGGCATAACAGACAATAGAGCACTGTTCTCGTCGGTCCCCTATTTTGTCCTTGCACGGTTAATCCAACATTAAAGTACATAGAAAGTGAACACCTAAATCAGCGCAATGTAGCTGCGATTATCAAAAAATGCTGTTTTACAATATCCTGTAAATAAATTTGTAACGCTGTATGACATTTCTTAAAGTCTAGATATTGCCAATATTTACCAATAACACGTTCGCCCTTGCTGCCTCGCTTTGTCGATGTATGGTTAGAGGAACGGGTGTTAATTCACGCCGCTGTTGATATCTTGAATAATGTGATTCACAGTTGCCAGGCGCGCAAAATTGTATTACACCATGTCGATGTGGCTACTCTGAAATTGGGAGTGGTGTTACATTAGGCGTATAGGTAAAACGTGCATTCAACTTTGGTCAATAGCTTAAGGACGCCAGAGAGGGCATAACAGACAATAGAGCACTGTTCTCGTCGGTCCCCTATTTTGTCCTTGCACGGTTAATCCAACTATAAAGTACATAGAAAGTGAACACCTAAATCAGCGCAATGTAGCTGCATTATCAAAAAATGCTGTTTTACAATATCCTGTAAATAAATTTGTAACGCTGTATGACATTTCTTAAAGTCTAGATATTGCCAATATTTACCAATAACACGTTCGCCCTTGCTGCCTCGCTTTGTCGATGTATGGTTAGAGGAACGGGTGTTAATTCACGCCGCTGTTGATATCTTGAAAATGTGATTCACAGTTGCCAGGCGCGCAAAATTGTATTACACCATGTCGATGTGGCTACTCTGAAATTGGGAGTGGTGTTACATTAGGCGTATAGGTAAAACGTGCATTCAACTTTGGTCAATAGCTTAAGGACGCCAGAGAGGGCATAACAGACAATAGAGCACTGTTCTCGTCGGTTCCCTATTTTGTCCTTGCACGGTTAATCCAACATTAAAGTACATAGAAAGTGAACACCTAAATCAGCGCAATGTAGCTGCATTATCAAAAAATGCTGTTTTACAATATCCTGTAAATAAATTTGTAACGCTGTATGACATTTCTTAAAGTCTAGATATTGCCAATATTTACCAATAACACGTTCGCCCTTGCTGCCTCGCTTTGTCGATGTATGGTTAGAGGAACGGGTGTTAATTCACGCCGCTGTTGATATCTTGAAAATGTGATTCACAGTTGCCAGGCGCGCAAAATTGTATTACACCATGTCGATGTGGCTACTCTGAAATTGGGAGTGGTGTTACATTAGGCGTATAGGTAAAACGTGCATTCAACTTTGGTCAATAGCTTAAGGACGCCAGAGAGGGCATAACAGACAATAGAGCACTGTTCTCGTCGGTCCCCTATTTTGTCCTTGCACGGTTAATCCAACATTAAAGTACATAGACAGTGAACACCTAAATCAGTGCAATGTAGCTGCGATTATCAAAAAATGCTGTTTTACAATATCCTGTAAATAAATTTGTAACGCTGTATGACATTTCTTAAAGTCTAGATATTGCCAATATTTACCATAACACGTTCGCCCTTGCGGCCTCGCTGTGTCGATGTATGGTTAGAGGAACGGGTGTTAATTCACACCGCTGTTGATATCTTGAATAATGTGATTCACAGTTGCCAGGCGCGCAACATTGTATTACACCATGTCGATGTGGCTACTCTGAAATTGGGAGTGGTGTTACATTAGGTTTATAGTAAAACGTGCATTAAACTTTGGTCAATAGCTTAAGGACGCCAGAGAGGGCATAACAGACAATAGAGCTCTGTTCTCAGTGGGTCCCCTATTTTGTCCTTGCACGGTTAATCCAACATAAAGTACATAGAAATGTGAACACCTAATCAGCGCAATGTAGCTGCGTTATCAAAAAATGCTGTTTTTACAATGTCCTGTAATAAATTGTAACACTGTATGACATTTCTTAAAGTCTAGATATTCCGATATTTACCAATAACACGTTCGCCCCTTGCTGCCTCGCTTTGTCGAATGTATGGTTAGAGGAACGGTG